>NC_056734.1:482468140-482593140 GCF_019279795.1 Protopterus annectens
TCCAACAGACAGCCTAGACCACTGGCTAACAAGGTTTACAGCTGCAAACTGGGGGGTTGTTAAGTCACCCTACGACACCCAAACTGTCCAAAATGAACTCTTCATAGTAAATTCTTGATGAAGTAAAAATGGGCTCAAACTAAATGTTAAAATATAGCATCAACACTTTTGAAGACAACTCCTTCCTTCATTATACTGTACAGACAACACACCACTACAAAATGAAAATGTAGTCAGGGACCCAAGTACATAGGTTGATGGTTCTTCCCTCTCATTTGACTACCTTGTGACAAGGGTCGTCAGGAAATCCTTTAACTACGCCCAGCTAATTGTCAAAGGAATATCATAAAGGTAAATTTCTTCACACTCAGCATCAATCAGGCCAATTATGGAGGGCAGCATCCCCTTTGGGAAGTATCTCAATAAACATATCAAACAATAATAAAGTCCCCAAAGGTTCCTACCCAAAAAGATCCCATGCATAACATTCCTGAGTTATCGAGAGAGGCTGGAAGCTCTATCCTTTTATTCAGTGGACTTTTAAGGGTAGAGCTCCATATTACTTACCATGTCATTAGTGATTCAATTATCCTGGACTTCCTGTTTCTCTCCAAGTCCAATAGATCCACCAATACTAGAACCAGGGACCTAAATCTTCACTAATAGATACATAAAACATAGTGAAGGGAAAGGTTTACAACAGAGTGCCTCCCAAACATCTAGAATAAGCTTCCCTTGCAGGTTTGCAATTCACTGTCTTTAAGTATAAACTATATGACAAGATGGGTATCCACAAATGTAGCTAAATATTAACTGGCATGGCCCTCCTGTTGTAGAATGAGGAAGGGTACTGGCAAGGTGTGAATGCTCATAAGCCTCTGTGGCCTTGAAAAATTTATGAAACAAATGGTACAGGCACTGGATAGGAGTATAACAAACTGACCTACCAAGAGATAGTTGACTTGTTTCATGCAGAATGAGACATATTAATGAGCCTGACAGATATGTAGCATCATTGTCATAAGGAATATATGAGAATACATGGCTTTCCTATCCTTTTGAAAATCACAGTTTGTGATAACACTCACGATCTTAGATTCTGGAGATTTTTTACTAGCCAGCTAGGGATACAATGCATCTAACTAAAGGATCCTCCTCAAGAATAAAATTTCAAAGTTATGATTCTGCATATGAATGAGCACATCTTGTACCCCAAGAGAGGCAAAGGAAGAAGCCACAACTATGCAAGGTTTCTATGGCACTGCATGGTTCCCTGTGGTACTGGGTTTAACATATTGCAAATGTGGCAAAAAAGGACCCATCTAGTCATACTGAAAGAGGTGCATGAACAGGAAAGACTACCATTCTGTGAACTGCCATGCAGTGTACAATGCACAGGGATCACCATCATAGTGTGTGGATGCCATCCAGAAGTTTCCATGACTCCCGCATCTGGCACGTATCTCATCTATATTAGCATCTCACAGAACCATCTAATTAATAAATGCAAGCTCAGTTGGCAGAATAAATGTGTACTGCTATACAGCAAGTGCATATTATGTGCTAAGCCAGTAAAAAATACCTATTGTGTGCTGCAGGTGATGCTGAATACCCCTTGGAACCTTTGCTTGAGACATCTGTCCACAGTTTAGAAAGTGCAATAGCATGCAATTCAACAAGGCACGCACACAGACAAGAACCGTCACAGAATGTGTATTTAGCCCACAGAAGACATGCTACCACCTTCTGGACACATCAGATGGGATGCTGCTGCACTCTCTTGAAAAAGCCTGCAAGCTGCTTCTAGCCTGTGCCATGCTACAGAACAAAGCACTGAGGAAACAAGCTAGCCAGCCAAATGCTATGGACCCAGTAGGGCCACACATACTTCACAGGCACAGAAGTCACAAAGATTACATCCGCAGAGGACAGCAAAGTGGCCTTGGGTGGTAATGGGTACAACAAAGCAGAAGCTGTGATGTATTCACAGGTTATACTAGGACAGTGACTGCATAGATTGTTTGTAGCTTTGCCATCACAAATTTTACAAACTACTCCTTACCATAAAAAAAGAGAAGGGTCAGACCTTACCATGAAAAAGAGAAGGGTCAGACCTTACCATGAAAAAGATAAGGGTCAGACCTTGGATGAATTTTTGACCGTGTACATCTGGTCTACAACTACTAGCCCCGATGAGCATACAATGACAATGCAGTGTCATACAGAAAAACATAATACATACAATGTTAATTACAGTCTATGCTGGGCAGTGTAAGATCAGGTCACACTATGCATCAGGTGTAGTGTGTCACAGTTGTCATCATGTGCACAGATGCCAAGAAGCACAATGAAACAGCTGTCGACCAGTCTGGGTGGCAGGCTCATGTTATATAAGGTACAGATGGAGTCTTGTGGCGAGGAAACATTCTATGTCAGAGATCACATCTTCTTGTGAGATGGATAGCTTGTGAGATGGATAGCATGCCACTATGATGCTGATCAGTAATGACTCTGCTGATGTTGGGTGACACTCCCTCCCTTGGTGGGGATGGCGTGCTATTGTAGCACCATGATTTGAAAGTAGTCTTTTGGCAAAGGGTCCCAGCACAAAGAGCCTATGTATACTTGACACAAACCATGGCCAGTTTCCTCTGTGATGATTGTCATTGAAATCCTCAGTAGGGAAATGTCAATAAGAACATAGTATACCACTATAACCCCCATAAAAAAATTATTTCATGGTCTCTCTCTTCCATGATTGCATGTCCACATGGAGATGCTGACAGTGTTAGCTTGCATCTTCTTGAAAGCTATGCAACACACTAGTCAGCTCCATGCTGGGGTGTGCAGCACTAGACATTTTTGGATGACATTCCTGCAAATCTGCTGAGTGACCCCAAGCACTATTCACTTGTCAGGAGCAAATGTGACTGTGAATGATTCTTGGTACCCCTGCAAGGTGTCCCTATGGTAAGTATACCCACATTTGACATAATGTGCTCATCTGCTGTGGGAAGACAGCCATGGATAGTCCCTTCTCCTCTGGGGATTGTAAGCACTGAGATTGTATAGACATGATTTTTTTTTTCTCTGGGAGTATGGCTGCATAACCACTCTGTATGGAGGGTGCACAACCAACTAGGATAGAGCTAGACACTGCATGGCCGCTCAGGGTGGAAAAAGACCGTGACATGGTGTCCTCTTAATGTGATTCTTGTGAGGATGTTTCAGTGTCACCATCAGCCAAACCAAAGGTGTCAACACTTGCCCCAGCCTCTACAAGATTCACCTCAACACTGATCTGCCCTGTGAAAATGCAAAATACCACAGTTCACACAATTATATATGCTGTGTGTCCCTCCACAACACACCAGGCTAAGGGCATTCATGCAGCAAAAGAAGTACAAGATACTACCTCCCCTACTAGCATGCAGTTGCTGCATTCTTGATGTTTCTATTGCAATAAATAAGCAGTGGGACAATGTGGTCAGTCTATACTCTGTACATACATTAATGGTGTACAAACATTTGTTTTATAAATTACTAACCTGGTGTATCATCCACTGAGACACACAGGAGCTAGGGGTCCAAATGGAAAGAGAAGTCAGCAAGCAGAGAGAGTAGTATCGCTGAAATAGACTTCATCCTCAAGTCTTAGTGAGTATCTTAACGAGGTGGACACTGTTTTTCACAAACTCTCACCAAGACAACACAGATATATAGCCTGCATTTTGTATAGCATACAATCATGGCCAGAAGTAGGTCAAAAGATAGCTGGGTGCACAAGACCCAGGATAAACAAGTGCCCAATCCTGGTAGGTG
The DNA here is from genome assembly GCF_019279795.1 of Protopterus annectens. Classification (NCBI taxonomy): domain Eukaryota; kingdom Metazoa; phylum Chordata; order Ceratodontiformes; family Protopteridae; genus Protopterus; species Protopterus annectens. The sequence continues at coordinate 482,471,963 of NC_056734.1, forward strand.
CACTGGTGCCAGGACTGGAAAAAATGACAGTGTAGAATCCTCAAAATGCGGAAACATTCCTACAATGGGGCTAGGCCAGCCCCAGGGGGAAGATGGCCCTCCTGTTGTTTAAGGAAGCAGCAGTCCACAATAATCACAAAAAAACTGATAGGCCAAAGAAGAGCCATAAATATGAGAGTGGACTACCGAGGAGAAGAAAGAAATTATGCATTATTACTATTATGCAAAAAGCCCAGAATTTCCAGACACAAGATATACAAAAGGATTGAGAGAGAAATTAGAGGAAAGAAAAATACTTCTACAAGAAAAACTGTCAGAAGCCTCAAATAAAATGTGTTCATTAATACCACAGATTTGTGAAAAAGATTATATATATCAGGAAACTCTGATCTGTTTGGAAAAAGAAGCATCTGAGAAAGTGTGAAAAAATAAACAAAACCTAGAGATTTTTGAAAAGCATAAAAAAGAAATATGAACATGGGAAAGAAAGAGAGATTTGATATGGTGTGATAATTATGCAAAGTAGAAAGCTAGATTAATCCGTAAAAAAAAGGCAGCCACAAATATATTTGAAGAGAAATACAGGCAAAGGCATCTAAATATGGAAAATTTCAAAATAAAAAAATATATCATCACAAAGAGGAAATGTAGAAAAGATTAGTAAAGTAGAAGTTAACACAGAAGCTGAAGTTAAGGAATGCCTATGAAGGGAAGGATTTGGTGTAGATGGTCTAACACTGGTTACATTACAGCATAATGGAATGAGAGTTGCCAAAGTAAGAAGAAACAGGAAGATCAAGAGACATCTGAAGAAGAAATATGGATGTGGGAAAGAAAAAGAGATTTAATATGGTGTAATATTTATGCAAAGGAGAAGGCAAAATGAGTCAATACAAAAGAGTAGCACCAAAGATATTTAAATACAGGCAATGGAATTCGTATGTAGAAAGCTTTACGATACAAAAAAATAAGAAGACAACGAGGAAAGGTACAAAAGAAGATTAGTAATGAAGAAGTTAAAGAAATAGAAATTGAGGTTATGGAGTACCTATGACATGAAGGATTCTGTGTAGAAAATCTAACTCAGAAAGCACCACAGCAGGATAGATCAACAGACATCCAAATTAAGGAGAAACCAGTGAAATGGGAAGCAACTAGGCAGTTGCCATATGAAGAGATTTTGGAGCCACAGGAAACCAGTATAAATGTTCACCTGAATCTGGACAGCAAGGGAAGGAACAGGAAACTCTGGCACCTCTAATGTAGTCAATGTTGAGGAGCGATAGACTAGTGAGTTCCCATATGACAGAGTAACAGATGACACCAGATGAAACCGAAGAGAATGTGCCACAAGAAGATCTTAAAGAACTCTCTATAGAATGCCCGTAGGGAATGGAGAACAAAAATGCGCCCTTAGTTTAGAAGAAAATGAGTTAAGAGAAGAGTTACTTGATTTAATACAGATTGGTAAACATATTCAGATCAATAAGTGAAATAGATGGCAGAAGGTCAATAGAACCCAAAAATCAGAAGTTTGATAAAACAAATGAATACAGTAATTAGGACTGTCCATAAAGATCCATGCGATATAACAGAAGTAAACAGGATACATTACTGTGCAGCTAATTTAATAACAGATATAATTCTACCACAAGAACACAGGGTAGTAAGGGAAAGGAAGGGGAGAAATTGAATACCATCATGGAAGTATCGAACAGAGAAAACTATAAAGCAATTAAGAGAAGAATTGTCACTGTTAGAGAAGTATAAAAGAGGGAACAGATCAACAAAAATACTCAGAAGATAGACGTGATATAATCAATGCGCAGTATTAAAACAGATCAGGATCCATCTTGCACTATTGCAAATAATAAACTAAAAATCTCAGCACAGGCAGAAAAACTTAGATACATAAATATATACAAAGTAAAAGTACAAAATATGCAATTTATTGATGACCTTAAAAAGTTCTGTAGAGAATTGGGAAACAAGGGAAAAGGAATTGGAAGACCACCCAAAATAGAAGAAATAGATACATTTTGGAGAAATATCTATGAAAATCCTGTGGAACATAGCAAAGATGCTAAATGGATAGAAGACATAAAGAAGTTCAAAGATACAGGATATATAATCGGATGAAATAACAGCCAGAGAAATTGATATAAAGTTAAGAAAAGCCTCCAGCTGGAAAACCCCAGACCCAGATGCAGTACCTAAGTTCTGGCTAAATGTATGATCTTGCCACAAAGATTTAGCCAGGAGTAAGAACTAGTTATATGCGCACCCCGAACAGACACCAACCTGGTTAACAACAGGAAAAACAATGCTCCTACTTAAGAGTGAACCTGCAAGTTATCTTAAAAATTATAGACCAATAACTTGCCTACCGATGATATATAAACTATACACAGGAACAGATGCAGACAGAGTTTATAGTCATTTAGAAGAAAATTCAATCATGGCAATAGAACAAAAGGGTAATAAAAGAAATTCATATGGAACTATTGATCATCTGTCATTAAAGTAATAATGGAGACCTGTAAAAAAAGGGAAGAATCCAAGTATGGCATGGATCGACTACAAAAAAAGCATTTGATAGCATCCCACATTCATGGATAAAAGCATGCTTAAAAATGTGCAAGATACACCCTACACCGATTAATTACATTACAGTGACCATGAAACAGTGGCTGACCACTCTGAAATTAAGCCATGAAAAAAGGACAAATTATTATTCCAGGGATAAAATTTCAGAGGGGATATTCCAGGATGATTCCCTGTCACTGCTGCTGTTCTGTCTTGCCCTTAACCCTTTAAGTTGTCTATTTAACAGATTAGGCCATGGCTATAATTAGGCTCCTAGAAAACAGCAAAGTGTAAAGATCTCTCATCTTCTCTTTGTTGATGATTTACATATACCTCATCAGATGAGGAACTGAAGGCACAACTGCAAGTAGTCAAAATTTTTTCAGATGATATAAGAATGTCATTTGATCTTGATAAATGTGCAAAAGCAAGCTTTAAACCAGGAAAACTGCAGCACCGAGAAAAATAGAAGTTATGTTCTTACCATAACGTTCCATGTTAGTTGTCTTCTTCTCGCCTTCTTCTTGCTGGATGGGTTTGAGCCCCCTCGGGCCCGACTGCCACTCTAAAAGCTCGAGAGTTGGTTCCATATATCCCACAATGCTAGGCGAGAGTTACCTCAGATCTCGTTTGTAAGCTAACCCCAGCTTATAATAGTAACAGAATAACTCTAAACAGAGTCCACCTCTAACAACAGGAAGAAAGAAGGGTGACCTACATCCTGAACCAGGAAATATGCACAACAGCATATGCCTAAAAAGAGGTGGTAGAAAGAGAGGTCACAATCACAACTCCTCCAGGTCTGTCCAGGCCAGGGAGAAGAAGACAACTAACATGGAACGTTATGGTAAGAACATAACTTCTATATGTTAAGTTGTCTATCTCGCCTTCATTCTTGCTGGATGGGACCGCCCTAGCACCTTGTCCCGGTGGCCTAACGGAACAGACTCCTGAGAACAGTGGAACCAAAGTTAGCTCTATGCCCAGAAGCTAAGTCCAACTTATAATGAGAAATGAAAGTGTGAGGAGTAGCCCAAGTAGCCGCTGCACAAATGGTGTCAATAGGCAGTCTGTCTTGGAAGGCTAAAGAAGTAGCCAAAGCTCTGGTGGAATGGGCCTTAGGTTTATTAGGCAGTTTTGGTGTCTAATTTCATATACAAGGGAAATCAAAGATGTTAGCCATCTGGATAATGATACCTTTGAAACTGAAAGTCCCTTTCTGCTTTGCATAGGAGACAAACAGCTGATCAGATTTTCTGAATTGTTTTGTTCTATCCAAGTAGTACCTCAATTGACGATGAACATCCAGGCAGTGTAATTTTGTTCAGACCTATTGGAATATTCTGGAAAAAGACAGGGAGGTCAATGCTTTGATTTAGATTTGAGACCACCTTAGGCAAAAAGGACGGATACTCTGTCCTTATGAAACAATAGATAGGGAGGTCGACAGCGGAGTGCTTGAAGCTCTGAAACTCTGCTAGCTGAAGTAATAGCCACCAGAAAGGCAGTCTTCCATGTTAGCAATTTTAAAGAACAGGAGACTGCAGGTTCGAAGGGGAAGAATCAAAGAAGCAAGTACCAAATTTAGGTCCCAAGGAGAAGGAGGATTTCTTATAGGAGGTCTGAGAAGAAAACTCCTTTCAAAAGGCTTTGCAAAGCTTGTGGGACATTAAGGCAGACTCAGAAATACCCACATGAAAGTTAGAAATAGCTGCCAATTGAACTTTAAGAGTAGAGGGAGATGAACCTGCATGGAAGAGTTCAGCTAGAAATTCAAGGACTAATTGGATGGAAGCAGTGAAAGGATCTATGTCCTTTCCTTGAGCCCAATATGTGAATCAAATAAATCTTCCGAGTGGAAGATTTATGGGAAGCTATCAAAATATCTCGAACGGAGTGAGATAATTGAGGAAGCCTGGCTAAGGTTGGAACTGGAGGAACCAAGCAGTGAGGTTCAGAGAGGGAGGGAGCGATGAAACTGACCCGACTGATGGATCAAAAGATCTGGAACTAGGTCCAGCTTCCACGTCGCCCAAAAGAAATCGATGTAGAAAGGGGAACCACACCTGTCGAGGCCAGTAAGGAGCAATGAGGATCAATGAGGCCTTCTGAGCGATAGCTTTCTGTATCACTTGAGAGATTAGTGGGAAGGAGGAAATGCATACAGAAGTCCCGGGCCAAACTTGGACTAGAGCGCCTCTGCTGGGTTGGCCTGGTAAAGGGAATAGAGTGAAATATTCTCTGCACTTGCTGTTTTGGGGAGTAGAAAAAGATCGCAGCAAGGCTGACCCCACTTGAGAAAATTTCTCTCACAACAGAGTCTTTCAGAGACCACTCGTGAGGCATGAGGATAGCTCTGCTCAACTTGTCTGCAATTTGATTGGACTTCCGGGATATGCTATCAGAAACCGCTGAGAAGAAATCGCCCATTGCCACAATCTGAGTGCTTCCACAGGGGTATGACCTGGTTCCGCCTTGTTTGTTGATGTACCACACTACAGACATATTGTCTGTCTGGATTGCAATCGTTCCCAAGGGAAGAGAGTCTTGAAGGGCTTGCAACGCTAAAAGCACTGCTCTCATCTCCAGAACATTTATGTGCAAGTGGCATTCCATGTGCCCTGGACCGTCCTGCCCTGATAATGCCCCCCCCCACCCGATCAGGGAGGCATCCGTTGTCAGAGTAGCAACCGGAGGGGGTGGAACAAAGGGTCTTCCCAACAAGAGCTGAGGGGAAGACATCCACCACATGAGATGATTTTTGCGACTGGCGTGATCATAATGGTGTGAGACATTGGAAGTTGCTGGTATGACCATTGAGTAAAGAGCATCCATTGAAGGGTCTTCCCAACAAGAGCTGAGGGGAAGACATCCACCACATGAGATGATTTTTGCACGCTTGCGTGATCATAATGGTGTGAGACATTGGAAGTTGCTGGTATGACCATTGAGTAAAGAGCATCCATTGAAGGATCCGCATGTGGAATCTGGCTAATGGAAGCAGAGGTATAACGCCGCCATAATTCCCAACACTTTCAGAACTAACCTGGCTTTGATTCTGTTGTTGTTGAAAAGGAGTGAGACCAGTTTGTGAATGTCTGTTATTCTCTGATGTGTTAGTCTCGCAGACATGTTTACTGTGTCTAGATTTGCGCCTATGTAGGTAATAGTACGACAAGGCGACAAAACAGACTTTTCGCAATTTATTGAAATGCCTAACTTTTGACAAATGCGAAAAGTGTAATCCCTGGCCATCAGTAGGAGATGCTTGGTGGGAGCTGTGAGGAGCCAGTCGTCCAAATATGGAAACACCTGGAATCCTTGTCGTCTCAGGTGAGAAGCTACCACTGCCATGCATTTGGTAAACACCCGGGGGGCAGTGGTGAGACCAAAGGGCAGGGCCCTGAACTGAAAATGACTGGTTCCCAGCCTGAAGCGGAGGAATCTTCTGGAGCGTCTGTTCATTTTTATCTGATAGTACGCATCCTGAAGGTCTATAGAGCACATCCAGTTTCCTTTGCCCAAAAGGGGAAGGATGGATTGCAGCGTGACCATCCGAAATCTTGTTTTCTTGACTGATCTGTTCAAGATACTGAGATCCAAAATTGGTCTCCAGTCCCCTGTTTTCTTTGGAACTAAAAAGAACCTTGAGTAGATTCCGGATCCTTGCTGGTCTGCTGGAACTGGCTGAATTGCTCTTTTTGCAAGCAGTTTTGAAATCTCCAAAACCGCTAGATCCCTTTGAGTGGGTGGAACATCTGGAAGGGATTTTTTTGATTGATTTGGAATGCGAAGAAAGGGGATAGAATAGCCGAAATGATGGACTGTACCCATTTGTCTTGAGTCAGGGATAGCCAGGCTTCTGGGTACAGTGACAATCTTCCCCGACTGCCTCGAAGGTGGGCAGTCGGGCAACACCTCAGGGATGCTGAAAGGGCTTGTCAGGAAGGCTTCCCGATTGCCCTGGTTCTGCGGATCCCCTGCCCCTAGGGCGTCTACCATTGTTATTCCCGCCTCTGCCTCTGGCGGGAAACGACTCAAGTCCCTTGAGATTGTTTACGGAACCACATCTTTCCACCTTTCTGGCCTTTGGGGTAAGGCCTAGAAGGAGTAGAAAACGGACTCCGGCAGAAAGGGTCTTGCCATCAGTTTCGCACCTAGTCAAGGTTTCTTTCACTTGAGGACCAAAGAGATGATCCATCAAACGGGAGTTAGTGAAAGACGTCTTGAAGGGGTCCGCAAAATTGCATAGCCGCATCCAGGCATGCCTAGGTAAGGCCACACCTGTCCCTGCATCTCTACTCGCTCCATCAGCAAGAAAGAAGGCATGGAGGAGTTGGTTATGGAGTTAGGCAGCCAGCTGCGTGTTCATCTTATCTTGAAAACCCGCAGCTGTAGGGTCCTTTAACATTTCACTCGCTTCCTTGATCAAGTCCTAAAATGGCACAGGTAGTTCAGCGAACGCATGGTAAATGTCGCTGACGAGAACATCCGCTTACCTGTCCATGGACCTAGATTCCTTGTTAGGTGGATGGACAGGTACTGAAGGATCAGCTAGCTCCTTCTTAGTGGCAGCAGCTACCACCATAGCATCCACAGAAACTCCTTTTGTTAAGAATTGTTTGTCTGCTGGTGCCGTTATGAACTTGGAGGGTCTCCTGGGAGTGGGGTCCACTGAATCAGGAGCCGTCCATGCCTTCTTAGCAACCACCTGCATGAGGGGGTCAAACACCCAGGAGGTGGAAGGGCGAGAGCCAAATGCCTCAAGATACACAGATTCATCCTCTGAAGGGTTGAGGGCTGGCCAATTTCCCCTCTGCTTCAGGATCTCTAGAATGTCTGCAAATGAGACATCTTCAGAAGGGGAACGGGGGGAACCCTCAGAATCATCCAAATCTGTGTCAGACGTGATGGACTCAGGTGAGTCAATGTGTTTCCTCTTACACTTCCTCTTCCGAGGGGGCTCTTCTGCCAAATCAGGAGAGGCCTCGGAAGAGGATGAAATCCCACAGGGGTTCCTGAGGAGCTGGCTCTCTGCGGTCCGGGATGAGGGAGTGAGTCGACTTGACCCGAGGCACCGAGAGGGAGGCCGACTGTGGAGTAGAGCCAGGCTCTAACACACTCCGCATGACCTCGAATGCACCCCTGTCAAGCAAAGCCAGAGGTCCCCGCCCGAGCTAAGAACCTCCCTCGGCACCGACAGTGATGGCTCCGAGGCCGATGTCGGAGCCGAACTCACGCACCGAGAGGAGAGGGGGTCGGACAAGGGTCCGATGCCACTCACCAAGTCCGGCGCCGAGATTCTTCCAAGGAAGAAATCGAACCCGACGGAGCGAAAAGAATTGTATCGGCTCCGACGCTATCACAGTCTCAGTTCCCCGGCCGCCGAGCTCAAGAGAGTCGAAGGAGGAATATATTGATGGACGGGGCAGGCATCGACTGATGAGTCGGGCTCTGAAGCATCTGGGCCAGTGCCTCGGACTTAAGAAGTCGACTCACTACCCTCTGAAGGTCATGATCTGACAGCCTCGATGACCTAGAGGAGTGAGATCTTTGGCTCCGTTCAGACAGCAGGGGAGATCCTGGAGCCGAATGAACGGAGCCAAGAGATGGTGACCTGGACCTCTTCTAGTTGTCGGCTCCGAAGGTCTGGTCGGAGCCGACAGGGAACCACAGAAACTGTGGATTGAGACTCATCGGCTCCAGCCGGAGCCGATGTAGACAGAGGTTTCGAAACCTTAGGTCTCGGCTCAGTTGTCGAAGCCGAAGACCTAGATGCCTTAGAGGGCTTCCCTGTAGATACAGAAAGGGAATCCTCTGGCTTGAGTAAGCCCCTTAAAATTAATTTATTTTTTCTTTCCTGCAGGACCCTGGGGCTGAAGCCATGGCACACAGCACAGGAGTCCTGCAGGTGCAAAGGTCCCAGACAGTAGACACAAGAAGTGTGAGCGTCTGTCAGAGAAAAAACAGGAATTTTTAAGAAAGGGGATAAGAATTCTCTAAACTAAGGGAAATAAGTAAAAATATTAAAATTAAAGGGGTTTTAATAGACTAACTACACAAGAAAAGTCACTTACCAAGAACCGGTAGAAACCAACACCTCGATAGCTGTAGCGGCAAACGAGATCTGAGGTAACTCTCGCCTAGCATTGTGGGATATAGCCTCGAGCCGGTGGAACCAACTCGAGCTTTTAGAGAACCCATCCAGCAAGAATGAAGGCGAGATAGACAACTTAACATCATCAGTTTAGGACAAGAATGTAGAACTTGAGCAAGAGGGAGTGTATAAATATTTGGGAATTGATAGAGGACCAACAATAAATAAATGAACAAATGCAAATAAAACTTAAGTTAAATGAATCCTGAAAACATCACTGACATCTAGGAACAAAATTTGAGTTATCAGTTTTGGAGTGATTGACTGGTCCCAAAACTTGTTTGGTAGATTAAACATAAAATCAAGAAGGATGCTTCATGCTCACCAAATTATTTATAAAAATCATTGCATACCAAGGTTATATATTCCCCATTCCGAAGGAGGTATGGGCCTCCTTGAAATTGATTACATGTACAGATCTGCAATTGTAGGACTGCGCACACACCTGCTGACCTCGCAAGACCCAAACATAGTGAAAGTTTGGAAACACAAGAAGAATAAATCTAAGATGACTCATCATAGGAAGTTACTAGGCTATTGGCCCTGAGGCCCTTACAAGCCTAGTCAAGAATTTAGCCCATGTTCCAACAAGTCAGCACTATATGTCACTGTCCAGCAGGGACATAGGTGGAATCCCAGGGGTGCAATTTGTGTTCCCCATCCAGTAATCCAGGTTGCGCTTAAAAAGGGTTTAATGAGGTACTGTGCTTTACGTGGAGAGGGAGTCTAGTTCACAAAAGGAGGAGTCTCTGGGACACAAATCTGTCCTGCCAATAAGTCCTACTAAAGTCACAGACCAGGGTGAGGTCTTGTGTGCAGGTTACTAGAGTGGAGCTTGACTTGTGGATATGCAGCAGTCCCATCAGGGCAGGGTCTGAGAATGCTCTGTATGCCAGACAGAGGTCACCTCTGAGGAGTCTGTTGGAGACTGAGTAGAGAGACCGGGGTTTTATCCTATCTGTGTGGGGTAGATGTTTGAGGCCCTGGATTCTCCGGCTGAGGAATCTCTGTGGTCGCTCCAGCTGCTGCATGTGCTTTACTGCATCAAGCAGGAATGGAAATCAAACCAGAAGTAGATAAACATCAGGCAGCAACTGAATGTGCCAAAAACCTAAAGAAAGAATATAAGGTGAAGGATAAGATGAGAAGGCAAGAAATGTGGAAAATGCATAAATATAGTTGCAAGTATAGAAAACTTCTAGAAGAATCCCATGTTGATCAGGACTGAATGCAGGAATGGTTAAGGAGAGGCAAATTCAAACCAAAAGATGAAAGCTTAATATTGGCAGCCCAAGACAGTGGGTACATACACGCTGGTTTATAAAGTCCATTGAACATGTGGAAGAAACTGACAAATGTAGGCTTTGAAAAACAGAATTGGAAACAGTCGCACACCTTGTTGCTGGTTATGACACACTAATGGCAGAAGCACTGTATACTGAAAGGCACAATACTGTGGCAAGACTGTTGCACTGGGAGTTGTGTAGTCATTATGGTACTGAAGTGGCCGAAAAACACTGAAAACATGAACTACAAGGCATCATAGAAAATGATGCGCGAAAACAAGATATAGTCGTCCTTGAAACAAGACAAAAGTAGCATTTATCATTGAAATTGTTACACCCAGTGACTACAGTATCTTGTGTAGAGAGACACAAAGCCATAAAATATCAAGATTTGCAGGCAGAAATGATAAAAATGTCGAAGAAAGATACCCAGACAGTTCCAATAGTAGTAGGAGCAACAGGTCTTATAAAAAAAAAAGAATCTACAATCCTATTTAGATATGTTACTAATAAATGTAACTTCGTACGAACTGCAGGATGAGTCATTATTGGGCACAATGTGGAAGCTGCGAACACTACTTTTGGCTGACAAAGACAATACTAATTTCATGATATTTAATTGTACTCTGACTTAGGAATGGGGTCCATTCCAGTCATGGTAATGGAAACCCAAAAGATATGGTGAAATTAAAAAAGAGCTAGGCCTTATTGGCATCAGTGTCTACACCTCCAGAGATTGTCAATGTATCTGTTTTCCACTCAGGGTCACCAGAAAATCTTCTGTCAGTGAGATTGTTCCTGGTGCAGCACCCTTTGTGGCAGATCTTTTGCACATCCTCTTTCATGCCTTCTCCACAACACTACTGATCAATATCAGTGATATACTTATGACACTGCTACAGTGTGCGATTATGATCACCAGCAACACTGATGTTGCAAAGTACTGTTTGCCACACCTGCTCATGCAAAGGATGGACAGCAGCTATTCTCATCAGGCTTCACTTATGGGTCCTGTGTGGTTGCAGCAGTAAATTATTCTTGGCAAGGCTGAAGTTCTGGTCTCTGCTTACCACCATATCATGTGGACTTTATGACTCCAGTGGGGAAAATAAAACTGTGATGCACCATATACTGATGAGAATGGTTAACATGGCAGCTGTACACACAAAGGTAACATTGCAATACAGTACTATATTACCTGGAATAGATATGACCACAGATGCTGGTGGGGTACTTGCTTCATATAGGCTCCCATATCTGCTTCTCTGTTAGGTGCTATAGGTACATATGAGAAAGAGTAGGATTTGCAGTCTGCTGACATGATGCCTAATAAAAACACAGGGTTAATCAGAGAAGAGGATGTGTCACCTGATATAAAAATTGAAAAGTATAGAGAATATGGAGTGGTTTGCATTCCATGACATAAAAGCATTTCTTTTTACTGCTTGCAGGTACAAGGCACACTTATCCTCTATTGCCTGTGTAACGCTGTGCAAGTCACTTAACCAGACACCACTCTCTAGCTGTGTCTGCAAAACTTCCATGGAGATTAGTCCTCTACCCCAGAAAACTAATACATATAAATAAATAAAAGCATACCATGACACTTGGCACATCTGACTGTTCTACCAGCTTCAGAAGCACACCATTAAGTAGCCAGAAGAATACATATCACTAGATAAATCCAGATTGAATCTGTACTACATAGATCTGTCTTTAGACTACCCACAAATACATGCCATACACACTCAAAATGATAGAGAATCCACAAACTCCATCATTTTATAGCTAGATTTGTAGTATGAAAGCAAACGAGTCCAAGCAACACAAATGCCCTCATATCTCCTAATTAAACTATTGTGCAAGACTGACACAGTATGCAGCATATTCATAAAGATCATCTCAGGATATAATGTCCATAGGTTCATAGAGGAGACTTACAAGTGAGTGTGTGTCATACAAATGCACATCAATGAGCTACAATACTCATGACTTGGAAATCGCATTTTTTGTATGGCCTACTGGCTGCCCTTTTACATCTTGCAAAGCTGTTACCACTGTCTGAGGCAAATTACATGGAAATGGCACCTTTACTTAGTGCACAGCAGAAAGCCCCTACTTGGTGCGTGAAGAATACCAAAAATAATACTGTAAGCTCCTCCATAACACAGTTCAGGGAGTGGCTAGTAGGGCCTTATGATGGCCATTTTATGAAAACAGATGCCTGGTATAAGCTGACCAAGGTTCTAACCAGGACCACTCACATATCCAGGTCAAGACAGCACTGCAGAAAGAGACCTAATAACCTGAGATGCCACCGCCCTGTGGACCTCAGACAGTGGGAAGCACAGGTTAAACAACACCATCAACTGGTACTGCAAGTGTCTTTCATTGTACATTTTTTTATTTTTTGGAAAGAATCAGTGCGTCAGTAAATGTATTTTTGCAAAATGTAGAACTGTTTAATATCTGTTAGGGTACTATAATGGATGGTGGCAATATATCAAGGTTCCTCTATGCCAAATGGTCTGTTACCATGTGTTCTAGTAATAATTTCACTGTATTAGGCTGTGTACTTATGAACATGGAGCATACACAGGGTAAGGGACATATGTGGGGACTTTGGTCTTATGCTATGTTTATAGCACTGTTTTGTGCTGTTCAGCTGGAGGACATGTTGACAAGTGCATCAGTACTCTCATACATATCATTACATGCTACTAAGCAGTCTCATTTTCCATCAGACATTGGCTCTATGGCTGCTAGCCATACAGCTTTTGTAATTATATTCACCATTCACATATAGAAAGAGTAATGCAACGGCAAGCATGGTCAATGTTAATTATGTGAGACAGATATCCAGCTTGCCCTGCACTATAAAATAATATTGTCACTGTGTGGATTTTTGTGACTGAACACTGCTCAGTTACGTTGTCTGCTCAGCAGCACAGTATGTCATCATCTGTATTTATAATTATCTTAATTTCCCTACATCATTACAAAAAGGCAAAAGTGTGGAGGACATGCAAAGCAGTTCTCTTTGAATCCCAAACCAAAGTTATGAAAGTCTCTTAGTAACAACATTTATCATGCCATCCCCAGACAAAGCATCTATGGAGTCAAAATAGCACTTTAAAAAGGGCATACTTCAAATCTGTCAGCTAATTACTCAAAGGCTTGGTCCTTTCCTTTGTACTCTGGTAAAGCGAGTAAAACATTTTCAACCTGATTTAGGATTTAGATCTTATAAACTGATGTACAGCTGCATACTTAATTGCTTTAGTGGCCAATATAGTGGACATATAATCCTTTTTCCCTAAATTTGAACACCAACATACAGCAACGTCTCTATGAAAAGCGAGAAGCAGCTGAAGGGAGAACTAAACTGCCGGTGTCTGTTTTAAGATTAAAGTACATATTGGATCCATTTTTTACATAACGTATTTAACAAATCTGCAAACATGTAAATTGGTGCTTTTACATCTGGATGTCTGCTAGATGATTTTAGTAAATCAACTGTTCTGACTACAGAAAAAAAATCATTCTCCTGGAGTTTTGCATTTGCAGTTTTGGAAATGGCAATTATGTAGATGGCCATTTAAGAAGTTATCACATGACTATTACTGTTTCAATAGAAGTGATATCTCGGGGTGTGGAAGCTCAGAAGAAACAGCTTCTTGGGCTGATGAAATATACATGGAGGAGAACTTTGCTGCAAAGAAATAAAATGTCTCCAGAGTATTAGAAGAAAAATAAAAGGGCTCCTCTTTCACTTGCCCTTGACTCTTCACTGGGACAGAGAAAGGGTTCACTTTCTGCAACTCTGAAGTCAGACAAGAGCTGGCCTTCAAACAGCACCAGTGGAGGTTAATAATGTCTGGAGAGGATTCAGCACTTCTCCTTAGCCTCAGTGAAAGTTGAGGGAAGGAGGCTGCTCAATCATGCTGCAGTCCAGGTCCACTACATCTTCCACCTTCAAAATGATGCATAGAATATCATAGGCCAAGACTGATATAATTACCAATGTTGGTGCTGATTTGAATATTTTGTTTCTCTCTCTTTTTTCTTGTTCTTAGTTTCAACACAGATAAAGGTTCTTTATGTACTTTTATAGTAGAATTTTCTTTCATCTGTGTAGAAATCATGTAGAATGCTGTACTAGCCTCTGAAGAACTGGTGAAAAGCATTCTATTAACAGAGACTCTGCTGCATTTCTTTTTCTTGCAGACAGGCTGTGCTTCAGTGGTGGCTGGTCACTTCAAAGCAATGGGGAGGTACTGCAGGAAGCAATTGAATGGGTGGGGCTCTGTAAAATCAGGTCAATGACCATTACCTGTGAACAAACAGATAAGAGGTCATTCTCATTCATTCAAAAACTGCCTTAGTATGTACCTACTCATTATATCCACTTTTCTGATTATATACACCTCAGATGTCAGACTATAATAAACAAAACCACCCTTAGGTGAAATGGAGCCTTACACATAGGATGCCATGGGATCCCCTGTTGCACACTAGTCCTCCCACACCTTCTCAGTGCCCCTCATCTGTGTTTCCCTCAATCATGATCCTACATCATCCAGAATCTGTTATATTGTTTAGCTTTTATTCAAACACTCACACTAACTAGCCAAGACTCCACTGCAGTAAGTTTGGAGGAAGTAACTGGATTAAGCAGAGTGTCAGATATAGGATTCCACATGTTTTGCTGTACATCTTAGAGCTTTTTACTACCTTTTGATTTAATGATAGCCTACACAAAAGAAAGAAATTCAGTCTTTTTTGTTTCTTTCAAGGAAAAATAAGCTACATCTAAAGATTAATGTTCAAAGTAAAAAATACAGTAGTTGTCCAATAAACTAAGAAGAATATCACTTGCAAGGATAATATAAAGTATGTCTGGGAATAGTGCACGCCTTCCTGCTCATCTATAATAGGTAGTTACCTTCTGTGTACTTCACTACTATTAGACTGGGATGATAGCTCTCACCATTTTTGATTTTACTATATATTATACAGATGAAGGTCTGTGAGAAGAAACCAAAGCTCCTGGACAAAGCACACACAAAGGTTAATGCGCAAACTCCACACAGAGGGAACTGCCAAAAGCTCTGGGAACCACGTGCTGTTAGATGGCAACAGTACTCTATGTGACCCTCTGCCAAATGTAACTAAAACATACACATAGGACCATCAATTACAGGCACTTGTACGACTGACTATACATCTTAGGTGGTTGACTGCAGTCGAATGAATGAATGAATACATAAATAATTGCCAACAAGAATTAAAGACCTAAGTCCCTCTGGACACCAAACAATTCAAGTTCACAGCCTGCCCTGCTAAGGCTAAAGTGTGGAACCACCTCAAAGCACCTCCAACATACTTAAAATAACTTTACTTTTCAGTTAATAGCCAAAGTCTTTTTTTACCTACTGTTCTGTTAGCAATTAGTGGCTCCTCCTCACATCACCGTGACATACTTTATCTCCTTTCCCTCATTAGGTTTTTCCCTGTGCTTTATTATTTACAATATCTAGTAACTGTTTTTTGTTATTATTATTATTATTATTATTAAGGGTAGTGGAAACCCTATGTACCTAGTTCCTCAGCAAAACTTGTAGTTTGACTGTTCAGCTGCTTACTTATTTCTTGCATTCACAAAACTAACTTGCCCTTTACCTTCTCATAACCTCCTCTGCACCTTACCTTTTTGCATACAAATTTTCCCATTAGTTTAAATAAGGCTTATTCTGGGCTTTAAATTTTCTACTTACCTATTGTTTTTTTGTCTGGCTGAATATCATGAAACTGAGCTAGCACCACCCTCTTTCTAGCTTCCTTTGTTTTAGCCCTTACATTTCACTCTTATTTTTTCACGACTCCCGCTACACTTTCTTTTTTTTATTTCCCGCTGTTACCCTTGATGCCTTGAGCCATCTAAATATGCAGTATCTGGCACAATCTTTTTCATTCATACTTTTCCTAGTTAACCCAAGAGTATCTCCGGTGATGTGCGACTGCCTAGCTGCTCATAGTGATTCATCAATTTTATTCTTTGTAAGCGCCTGTTGTTGTTGACAATATTTCTTCTTTAACTGCATTACTGGATTGGAAGGTAATCACCTACACCTGTATTTTGTTCTTTTTTTTTCTCATGCAGTTTCAATCTATTTTGTTTCAGAAACCAGCTCATGTAGCAGTTTAAGAACTTTGCTGCCACTGATTTATCAGCATACTTGCATGCAACTTTTATATTCTCCTCACTTTATTTTAGCTGACAGTTTTGTGCTTTAATCTTTGCTTCATATTGGCGCACTACACTACAGCTGGAATTTGCTGTATTTAGAAACCCACCTTACTGTAACTTATAGCGAGCTTTAAACTGCTTAGACAGGTGTGTACTATTGTAACTGGTCTATTTGGAACTGCTTTCTGCACTGTGGTGTGTTAACACTTAAGTAGGCTGCCAGTGTTTATGGATATGCTATGTTTCTGAACGCTGGCTCAGTGTAG
This sequence comes from Protopterus annectens, assembly GCF_019279795.1. Classification (NCBI taxonomy): domain Eukaryota; kingdom Metazoa; phylum Chordata; order Ceratodontiformes; family Protopteridae; genus Protopterus; species Protopterus annectens. The sequence continues at coordinate 482,488,508 of NC_056734.1, forward strand.
ACCATCTTTCCCCATGTTGTCCTAATTTGGCTACATTTCTATAATATTCAATGTATCATTAGTAACACTCCCAGCATTTAGTAAGTAACCAGTTTTGCTAATTTCACTGCTTTTCTTCCTTCCTCAGGTGCTCATTCCATTTCTCTCCACTGCGACCTCCTATCTCTCTCCCGTCAAGATAACCTCCAACCTGCTATCTACTATTTTTCTCTTCCAACTGACCTAACTATACCCAACCTTGTTTACTCTCTCCACTTGGGCTACCTAATTATCTCACTCTGTAACTCCACTTCTCTCAACCTTTCTCTCATCTCTCCATTTTCTCTCTCCTAGGACCCTAGTCTCTCTGAACACCAAACAATTCAAGTTCATAGCCTGCCCTGCTAAGTCACCAATACACTTGTATGGAAGCACCTCCGACCTACTTAAAATAACTTTACTTCTTAGTTAATTATGTGCTTTAGCCAAAGACATTTTATGTCTACTGTACGGTTAGCAATTAGTGGCTCCTCTGCACAAATCTCAATGATGTACATTATATCTGTTCCCCCATTAGACTTTCCCCTGTGCTTTATTATTTACAATATCTAGTAACTGCTTTGTTAGAGTAGTGGAAACCCTATATACCTAGTTCAATACCTTCCTGTGTACCTTCCTGTCCTGAACTCAGCAAAACCTGTAATCTGTCCTCTATTCAGATGCTTGCTTATTTCTTACATTCACACAATTAACTTACCCTTTACATTCACACCACCCCCTCTGCTCTTTACCTTTTTGCATACAACTTATTCCTCACTTTAAAGTTGACTGGTTGTTTTTTATCTGGCTGAATATCTCAAAACTGGTTCAACCCACTACATTCACCTTCACTGCGCTCAGGCTCATTCCACTCCCCTACCCTGCCCCCATTCCCACCCTCCCCCTCTTTCATATGATTTATAGTATATCCCTTGACCACTTCCCCTACTGCCTCCTAACTTCCTCCAACCATCCTGCCTTTACTTCCTGCATACCTTCTAACTTCTCACCCTATCATAGGTTGTCTCCAAGTCCCAAGCCCCCACCTCTGCTCCTACATTACTCCTACTTTAGAACCTACCTATAGTTTCTAAGTTTGCCATATCATGCTTATCCAAACAAATTTGTCATACAGCTCTTTACTTATTAGCTTTACCACACCCATTCTCTTTCCAACCTCCACTGCCACCTCTTATCAAGGTACTCTCCCACTCAGAAACTCTTCACCTATTATTACCTATCCTGTAGCCACTCACTCTGCCATCCATTCTTTACCCATAGCCCCATCTTTTTTTCATCATTGAAACTCTGCCCTATATAAAATTAAGCTATTCCCTCTACCATCCCTCCCCCTCAAAATTAAAACTAAAATTTACCTCCTAAATCACTACTTCAGTTCCCTAAGGCTACTCCTTTCAAATCTGCTACTATCAGTTGACATACATCCTAACCCTGGGCCTATCCTCAGCTCCCCTACCCTTAGTTACCCTCAGACCCCCAAAACACTACCCATTATACTTTTTCACAGACTCCAACATCTACACCCACCAAACATCTATCTATTTTCTCAATGAACATTCAAAATCTCATGAACAAATCTTTCCCTTTCATACTTGGATGTCCTTACACACCTCAGACATTTTATATCTCTCTGAAACTTGGCTTAAGCTGCATATATCCAGTACTTAAATACTTTTGCTAGGTTATAATATCCTCTAGTACAATAGGCTCAGAAAGGAGGCAGAGGTGTAGCTATTCTTTACTCAAACCATCTTACCCTTCACCCTCTCTCAACCCCTACTCCTGACTTTCAACCATCCAAAATTCTCATCGTCAACTGCCAATTAAACACTCATATGAAACTAGCTATATCATCCATTTACATTCTTCAAGGTAACAACATCCCAGTCCTAAAACACATTCTCTCCTGGATCTCTCAAACCATCACTTATGATACTATTGTCTTGGGTGATATAAACATTGACTGGAATACCCTAGACTGATTACCTCAACTCCTCCATTAACCTGTTTGTCTTCTCCCAGCTAATCTCTAACCCTAATTTATTAAACACACACACCAACTCTGTCTCCAAAGTAGACTGGGTCCTCATCTCCAACCCTAACCTCGATCATAATGCCTCTACCCTACCTGATACCTTAGTGACTATCATCTCACCTCCATTATAAGATACTCTCCCCAACTTCAAAAAACCCAGCAATACAAAGACTGACAAACTATCGACTTATCTAGATACTTTCAACCATCTGCTCTCTTCATTTAATTGGTCCTTCCTTCATAATCTCCCCCTTGAGGAAGCTATCCTGGCTTTTAATAACATCTTTCTTGACACTATGACAAACTCTTAAAAGAGAAAAAAGACTGCAAAAAACTCAAAGGCCACAAGCAGCAGGTAGAATCCAAACAAGTAACGAGGTTTATTCCAAAAAAATGAACACACAATCCAAGTTAGCGCTTCCGTCTTGCCTCAGTGGGCAAGACTTCTTCAGACTAAAAAACTGAGCATAACTTTCTTGACACTTAATTTCCTGGCCTCCATCAGAAAACTTAGGACAAAGTCTCACTTTGCCCCATAGCTAACACATACCACCAGAGCTCTTACGAATAACAGGGATAGTGCATGGAAAAAATGACAAAGTCCAAATCTTCCACATCTCCAATCCTACATAGAGCTCCATAACTTAAAAAAAATTCCCAAACGTTCTGGAAATCTGTTAATAAGCTTTTACATCCTGGCTGCCCATCACCCCTACCCTAATAGCTCTTCCACAGATACTGCTACATTTTTTAATTCCTTCTTTATTGATTCTATCCACACTACCAGAAATAATATCATTGACACCACACCCTCCACTTCTATCCATTCCATCATCGTTTCTCTTAAACTTGCCCATACAACCTATGTCAAGTCCCTACTCTCCAAACTTAAAACACGCTCACCATCAGTTGACAACTTAACTTCACAATTCCTAAAAATTGCTGCTAACTCTATAGCTTTCCTCATTTCCAAATTACTCCATAGATCCATTAAGGAAATGTGCCGGACATCTGGAAAAAATGTGCCGGACATCTGGAAAAAAAATTTCTGTCATTCCTTTACATAAAGGCAGCAGAGCAACAGACCGATTGCTATCCTATCTTCTGTGTCTAAAATTCTAGAAAAAAATGTATCCACAAAGAGATCCTTGATGACCTTCTCCTAGAAAATCTTCTTACCCCAACACAGCATGATTTTCACCCAAAACATAGTACTGCTACTACTCTGACATGCTTCATAAATACTAACGCAATAAGTTAGTCTCCTGTTTGTTTCTTGATTTATCCAATGTCTTCAACACTGTTTTCCACAGACTTCTCCTATCCAAACTAGCTTCACTAAACCTCTCAACTCTGCACTATCTTGATTCTCTGGTTACCTCAGCAACAGATTCTAGGCAGTGAAATGGCAATCTAAATTTTCTCCCTTCCTATTAGTACAAACTGGGGTGTCCCAAGGCTCCATCCTTGGACCCCTACTTTTTAACATCTTCATTAATAACCTTCACTTTTCTTGCCCACTCCCTAATGTTATTCAATATGCTGATGATTCCACAATCATCTCCAGCTCTGATTACATCGCACACCTTCACACCCTCACCCAAGAGTCTCTCCACTCTGTCAAAAGATGGCTTACTTCCAGCCAACTGCTACTGAACCCCAAGAAAACCAAACGTCTTTTATTCCTACCTACAACTCTCCAACATCATGAAACTACCTTTTCTGTCTCCTCCCTGAACAATACAATCATCTCTACTGAACCTCATACTAAGCTACTAGATGTTATTATTGATGACCACCTAAAGTTCGATCTCCACACACACAGCAATGCATAAAAAATATATATATATATATATATATATATATATATATATATCAAAAACTTGGTCTATTATACAGACAAAAAAATTCTCACCGATTCTTCCAGACTCTCCCTTTCACAAGCCTTCCTACTCCCCACACTGCTTTAAGCAGCCCCTATACTGACATTCCTCCAATCTAATCTTATGACTAAATTAGAACTTACCTATAACAAAATTGCAAGATTTGCCTGCAACCAACCTTATCACACTCATCACTGCATAGCCCTAAAAAACCTGCAGTGGCTGGAATTTCATCACCAAATTCTACTCCCCAGCTTCTCATGGCTCATTCGGTCATATGTGAACCATCATCCTGCCCCTCTCTCTCAACTCTCATCAAACCCTACAGCCCCCAACCGTCCTCTACATAGCTCTCAGTAGCACCTACTGCAAGTATGTAAGCCCTATGCAAATATTGGCAAACTCCTCTACAGCTATTCAGTACCTCATGCTTGGAATAAATTACGACTAAATGTTAGGTCTATCACCAACCTTTAAAATAGCACTAAAAAGACAGCCTTCGTAAATCATGGTCATGCTTCTCTAATGACCCAACAATCTGATAGCTCCTAATTTCTGTAGTTCTTTTCACTGATTGACTCCTTGGGGTTATCCTCCTGCACATGCTCTACATGTATAATGTCTCTGTTTCTCATTTACCCTTTTTTCCTAACATTTGACCTCTCACCAAGTTTCTTTCCCTATCTACGCCTGCAACTTGCATTCACTCTACATTTTCCAATATATTCTACATTATTATGCTGTTTTTTTCTGGACAGAGTTTACTTTTATTATATTTTTTGTACTGTTCATGCTTTCATTTGATAGACTAACTCCTGCTCACCAAGTATACCATGCTAGATGTTTATTAGCTGCTACATTATTCTTGTATCACTTGCATCTACTTATCTTGTTATTTTTACTGTTTGTTTGTATTTTTGTATTGTAACTGCTGACCTTATTTTACTGCTTGTTTCATGGACTATTGGAGCTTTTCTCCTCGGGTCTCCACTGAAAAAGGGCATCTGCCCAGTTGGACCAACCCAGTTAAATGCCAAATAAAATAAATACATACATAATTATCAACTCAGCTCACTCATGTCAGAATAAAGTATGCAACCACCCCACCCAAACATCTCAACCTCTTAGCTCAAGGATCAGTGAGAAGGATTAAAAAAATAAATAATGGTTGACAGGGGACCAAAATCAGGGACAGCTTCTGTATTCATGTACTTCAAAGCATGAATGAACTTTTTTTTTTATTAGCGTGCCATGTTTTGAAGGCTCTGAAACTCAAACATCCGTCATCATTTAGTGGTTGAAAGTCTCACTGATTTTCCACATAAACCACAGACTTTATGAAGAATAGACCAAAATATGAGGCAAAAAAAAAGACGTTCTATGAAATCAGGGAAAAACTGAAAGCATCTTTTTTTTTTTTGCCCTGCACACATACACCAACACATGCATATATATATATATATATATATATATATATATATATATATATATATATATATATATAAAATACTTAGAAACTTGATAATGGGCTCTATATTAGCATTTCTTTTTGAAGACTATTAACTCTCAACCTCAAATGTCTGTTATTACTTATGCAAGCCTTATCGATTTGCCACTTTATAAGAAATACATCAAAATGTGAAGCAAGAAATAAGAGTCATTCTGTGAAATCAGGGACAATGGAAAACATCTAATGCCCCTCATAGATATATACATTCACACACACACAAACACACAAATATACTTACAAATGAAGCTTTCATGTAGTGTGCTTTTCTAAAAGCTATTAAGTCTGGAATGTCTGTCATCATCATTTAGTGACTGCAACACTGACCAATTTGTGTATAATAGTAATAAAGGTTTTGAGGAACAACTCAAAATATGTAAGTCTGATTTTTGTCCAATAGGTTATTAGTAGGCATGCAGTCTAACTGACCATTTGGTAGCAGAGCTTAGCCCAATTTCCTAACTGCCCAAGAGAACAAATGGCTTAGAGTCACACATTAGGCAAATGCAGGCTGACAGAATCCAACCATAGCTACATGAATAAGACTGTTAGCAGCTCATAGCTTTAATCCTCTGCACTAACTGGAAAACTGAAAACTTCACAGAGGCATTGACCAAAGCTGCAGAATGACCTCAGATCCTACAGCTGTGAGGAAGAGATTTTAACCACTCAGCCACCATGTTTCATCACATTAAATATATAAGGGTTAGATAAATTCAAAGCAGAAAAGTAGGTTCTTACAAGTCATCTATCCCACAGTCAAAAGTCATGCAATAATGGGAAAATGCCTAGGCATTAATACTGAGCAATACTGGAAGTTTGCAGGCACCTGCAAAATTGTACAACTTGCCCATCATCTATAATGTGAACAATTATTCTTCAGCCCTTTCAAACAGAAATATTAATATTTACATTAAGCAGGAGATTACACAAGTTAACAGGAAGCTATAATATCATCACACAGAAGGAACCAAAAAAAAAAACAATAAAATAAAAACAGTGGAAGAAGAACTCTTCAAAACGACCTTTATTACACTAGTTAAGCACTTTCATCCCTAGTATACATCATGGGACTTCTTCAGAACTAAAATACAAAGGTTAAAACACTTAAAATAGTCTTATCAATCATTAGCCAACCAATAGGATAGAACAATCAGACCATCATTTAAAAAATTACCTTTAAAATGCTCTTAATGCACTTAACTAGTATTGGTATAATAAAGGTCGTTTTGAAGAGTTCTCCCACTGTTTTTATTCTAACATAACTTGTAATTTTGCTGTCACAGTGACAAAAAATATAAAATATCAATAGAAACATTCATTCCATTAAAAGATCACTTGTTGGGGGAAATGAAACACTCTCAAAACTAAATTTAGTTGGAAAAAAGGCAGAGATCATCTGAAAGTTTAACTTAAAACATGCTGAACAGTAAAAGTATGCAAACTGGAATGCTTCACTTTTATACAAAATCATAACAATAGTAGTAATACACATACAAATCAAATCCATAGCAGTGTCAGTGGAGCAACAGACAGCACAGTCACATTCCCACACCAGGCTGCTAAACTGCTGACATTGCAGTGCAGCATAAGGGAGATCCCATCTGACTGAGTTAGTGGTAGGTCGCGAGGATGTAACATTTCATGGGACCTATAGAAAAACAGGGGAAGTTCCCCAATGCTCTGGCCAAAAATACCAACTGAGGTCTCCTATGAAGAGAGTCTGCTAGCCTAATAGGACTAACTTAGTCAAAGGGTAAATAAATAAAATAAAACAAAAATACATTCTTTGGCTATATCACACTGCACAATTTCGACAGCAATTATTGCTGAAACACTTTCATGGAGATTTTTTAACTCAGAAGTAAACTAGGGCATTTAGTTCCTGTTTATACTGCAATTGTGAGGTTTTCTTTTTACATGTGAGGAGTTCACTACCATATATAAAACCAATGACTGATGCAAAGTAAAACCACAGTCCCAGGAGAAACCCTGTACAGAAGTTTATCTGGTAACCAGAATTCACAGAGGTAAAACCAGAAAAACCATCCACAAAAAAGTAATAAAAAATAAGTTTAAATTAATTCTTTAAGATAAAAAACTCTTTCAAAATAAATAAAAAACCATTTAAATAAGCCATTTAATTAACAAAAGTATTCCTAAGAGTCACCTATTAAAACATCAAATAAACACAAAAAACATATTTTAAAAATTGCCAATAAATACAAATAGAATAAAATACAAAACAAAACATGTATAGAAACAAAAACAAACATTCAACCAAAAATATTTTTTAATTGTTGAACAAAAAAAAAATTTTTTCACTGAAAAAATCTGGAAATAAACTCTGTTGATTTATTAATCTGCCACCTTTCTCTTTTTTTAAATTTGCTATTTTAAAATCCATTCCCTACCTGGCTGGGACCCACCTCAGAAAATAAAATTAAAAATTTTTTGATTGAGTTACAGGTAAAGATTCTTGATCTGAGAATAAGGCACGCTTGAGTTTATACAATCTTAATGTTGTAAATATGTTTCATTGTCATAGGACTTTGGACACCTTGTAGTCTGCAGGGCATAAATACAGGGCATGAACTGCAAAGACCTATATATACCCCTACACAGACATAGAAGGTATATACAGGGAAAGTGCACATGCATACCGAATACATATACAGGTACAAGGCTATAAACTATACATCTACAAGTGCTACAACTATTAAATGGGTCATGTAAAGTGTCCATGAGAATTGTGTTCAGAATTGTGTTCTAGAGTATTTGTGTAAAATTTCCTAAAACAAAAGTAGGTTTATTACCCAGAATCCCATCTAAAAGTCTGAATTTCCATGGATAATCTTCCAATGTCGCGAATAAAATTCTAAAAAATATGGTTGCTAGAAATGCTCACCAACTTATAATTACTTCAAACTTGCCACCTTGTTCCTTGGAAAAAATAAACTAATGTTGTACTAATGTTAATATTGTCATTTTCAGTTGTATTTCCTTTGCTTGTATATGTAAGTTAATAATAGAAATTTAATAAGAAGGGAATACCCTCTATACAGAAACATGTTTTTAATAAATTCAAATTCTACTAGTAAATCACAATCCCTGGTGGTAACCAGAATTAAAGTTTGGAAGCATGGATAGTTAATAACATCAGTAGCATTTTTCCAGTTAACTGTGTAGCAGTTTTGTCACTATGGTTCAAGCATTAAAACAGTGCTCTTTTTTTTTTGCTTATAATTCTCACTGTAAAGAGTACACAGTTGATAAGACCAAGAGTACACAGTTGATAAGACCTCCTTCATATACTTTCCCTGCTGTACTTCTCAAACATCCACTTTGCCAATTCCACCATCTTTAAGCCATCACACTTCTCATGCGTCTATGCTTAATAACGGCCTCTCAAGCTTGCCTGAACTACCAAGTCAGACAAAACTGAAAGCATATATGTGGCACCCCACCCACTGCACACAAAGTACTTACCTTCCTACATGCAGTAGCAGGCAGAGTGCCTGTAAAAAATAAACATATATACCTAAAAACAAAAAACAAATACTCCCTCGCTCATGCCTCTGTACACCTACATCACTTCTCTGTACACTTTCTGTTTCAGGCTGTCCCAGTCACAGAGGCAGCCTTGTGCCAACAGGAAAGGATCCCTGATGCTTCGTGCAGCAGCTCAGTAAGGTACTCTTGTTTAGCAATTTTTCTAACATCCTCAGTAGGCATGTAGTTTACTGGAATTCTCTTAACACTGGTCTGCTTTGAAAACAACCTGGTAAAAAGATTAAGTTGATTTTTTCTCCTGGTCTCAGATTTGAGCACCTAGAAGATATCAAGTCAAAATATCAGCTGTTTAATACAATTGCTTTTTATTTTTAATAAGGGAGCTGTAGCCCAGTAGCCAGTATCAGAAGCTTCCCCTGCTTTTGTATTAAGCTCTTCTGTTCTGTATAACTTAGAATTTAAATACTCTGAGAAATAAACTGTCATGTTTAATACTTCTCAAGTAGATTATAAATTTACATCCTTCACTTTTTTTTTTAGTTTTGTGGCCATCACTAAATTCATACATTCAGCTGTGCAACTAATTCTATGATGAAAGCAATAAACAAAAATGAGCCGTGCATGTGAAATCTTTAGGGAGCATTTCCCAACTACAAGAATGCCTACTTACAAACTTGGATGCCATATGGTAGCACTTCAAAAAAAAACTGATAAAGGTAATTTAGTGAAAAAATTATTCACTTGTAAAGAAAATAAATCTGTTAAAACAAATCACTATGTAATGGAGTTTCTCTAATGCAGCACAAGGATCAGTAGCCCTCAGAAACTGAAAAATGGGATAAGTTAGTACGAGCGCAAAAAGGGAAAATGGCCAAGCTTACAATGTCCCGTAAAGGCAGCTAGCCTAATGCCTACCCTATAAACCTATGTTTTGGCTAATATGGAATTGTCTGTGATTTCAAAGACTAGTCATTTACTTCTCCCACATACGTTAAGGTCTTTCTTTGTTCCTGGGTGTGAAAAAAAAAACTCAGAAATGTTTAACTTAGAATTATGGCTGCAGTATTATCAAAATAAACTCAGGAACTCTCCACTTCTACTCCTCTGTTACATCAAGCTATTACCATTTTGAGACCGCAGTCACCAGAGTTAGAATACAGCAAAATACAGGCAGCTAAAGCCTTTAAATTAATCTATTGTAGTAAATAAGGCAGGAAAAGGGTAATGCAATAGTTGAGCAAAATCCAGTACTTTTTGAAAGTTCAGTTAATACTTCAAAACTGAAATGTCACCTCTGTAGGTCTTCTCTTGGCAACTTATTTGGCTCCTTCTACTTTGAGTTTGTATTGAAGAGTACAGTTGCAATGTCCAGAGCATAACACCCCATTGGCACATACTCTTGTCAGCATACTTGACTTACTTCGCTTTTATACCCATTTTTGCATTAAGCTGGTTAATGTTTCCATAATTTATGAACTGGAGCACATTCCAAATACTTATGCCAGCGTGATGCTTATTTTGCTATGCACCCTGGATATCAGAACTTTAAAACCTTTTTCTGTGCTCCTAAATGGAGTTCAGTATCCCCCCACCCATTATTTAAAAAAAAAAAAAAAAAAAAGCTTTTTCCTCTCATGAAAAAGAATACACTAAACAGACTTTGATTCAGCGTAATAACGGAATGATCAACATACTAGGTTATACACAAGTATTTTCCTACTGTGCTAGCATATTATTCATACCGGTCACACTCCTCTTCATGTCATCAAGGACAGTTTCTACAAAACTGATCTCATCTAAAATCTTCCTTTCTCCTGTTTTAGAGCAGAATGTTTCTGCCATAGGGAAGAAGATTATAATTGTAAGTAGGAGATAGTATATTCTTTAATAATGCTGTCCGATTTACTTACAATTCTCCCCACAGTACTTGATTTAAGGGCTGTTAACAATTGCCTTATTTTCCTTTATTTGGGCATGTGAAATAAAAACTTCCTTGGCTTTTCTTGTAACTGCATCTAGCAGAGGTCCTCTCAAGGTAGAGCTGTGCTTCTCGTTTAAATAACCCATCTAACTCTATCTTATACAATTTCCTTATTTCTAATTTAGGCTTCATGCATTATTTTAATTTGCCTTTAACTTTCCTTTCCAGTGCATTGATTTTCCCATCTTAATTCCTTACATGTTACTTTTCCAGTTTTGCAAAGTGCTTGCATTTCTAACATAGGCAAGTCCCACCTCATTTTAAATGTGCAATTGCCTAGTGGATTATGCTGGAGAAATCACTATAGTTCCAATTTTAGGCCTTGAATTCCATCAATTTCATTTAGTATCAGTGCATTAATTTTCTACACTTTATTTTGCTATCCAAGTCTCCCTCTCTGCATTTATTTTGACAACCTTATGATCAAACACTGCAGCTAGATCATCTCTGCATCCTGGACAGCTGACACCATCAGTTTAGAAATGAGATAGCAATCTAATTAACTACAGTATAGTTATTCAGGGTTCTGTGCGTATATATTCCCATTGCTACTATGTCCAAGTGAGGTACTGTGTCAAAAGCTTTAAACAAGTCTAGGTAGGTAGTATGTCTCGTCTTGCCTGCATCCATTGTGTTAGTGACCTTTTCAAAAAGTCTACTTGGCTGAGTAAGGAAGACCTGCCTTTGATAAACCCAAACTGGGATGGGTCTAGTGTCTGGAGGTTTCCTATATTCTTATGGACAGATTCCATTATAGTCTTTCCACAACCTTACAGAGAAGGCTGGTCAAAACTACGGGTAAGTTATTACCTGGGTCAGTGGATGGACACCCCTTGTATAGGGCTATGACTGTTGCTGTCCTCCATTCACTTAGTACAAAGTCCATGTTGAAGCTGAGGCTGAATAAGATTGTTATGGGTGTAGAGAAATCATGGTTCATACTATTTTAAGATACATCCTAGAATACTGTCAGGGCTCATTGATGCAGCATTCCCAGCCTCTGTCAGCACTTTAAGGACTTGGTCCTGCGTGAAACAAAGATTTTTTTTTTAATGCCATATCCTTCAATCTATTTTAAACACCTTTATTGAATTATCACTTAAGATACAGGTCAACATAGTTATGTAAAAGAAAATAAACCAAAGTAACATGCTCCCCAGTTACATACGTTATAAATCACATATGTTCTTTTGTACAGGTATCACCAATCCAGCATTCCATAAACTGCTCAATACCTGCCTATTAAACCTTAACCCTCCTCTGCCCACAGAATATTATTTGTGAGTGTAAAGAACAGGTTAAAATGAATCTCCATGGATTTTTTCTGAAAATGTAAAATAAATATTCTGCATTTCAGTGTGTAGAGTGCACACAGTTAACTAACTTGGCAAAAACATACAGCTTGGCATTCCATTGTTAATAAGAGTCAGAAGTAAAATACTTTATCGGTTATAAACTATGCAGCTTGTGAAATGTATTACCTACAAGCAGGTCAAGACAAACTCTTGTATGCAGCTGTGTCTCGTCAATATGATACACAAGATAGGCCAAGGACGAGAAGAGTTATTCTTCAGGAACAGAATGTTTAAGATATGAAAAAAACTGTCAGCAGACCAGCTTAAAAGGAAAGACTTATTCTGGAAAATTCTCTAAACTATTGATGCAGGCAGAAAAGACACTATAAAGATTGGGACTTTTTCTTTTGTGTCAGAGACTTTGATTACTCTAAGCTGAAGTACATTTTGATGTGCATACTTTCATTGTTAAGCTAAATGTAAACCTTGTGTGCAGTAAATGAATGTCGTAACAGCAAAACTGTCGGTGTCTTCATTGAGTATAGGTACAGACTACCTGAAGTGTAGTATCACTTTAACAGTGGCGAGAGGAGTCCAGTCCAAACAACTGGGGGAGTGGGGGGTTTCCTGAAGAGGTGGCTCTCACATTGCGACATTCCAGCACAGACCTTTTTACAATAGATTCTTGTCTTCCTAACCTTTGTCCATTGACTGCAGGACAAACACTGCAGTGCAGTACAGGACAGTACAGTAATTCTCCTTCAGACAGTTGGTGATATACGAGGTCCAAATTTTCCACTGCCAAAAATTTGTCTCACTAGCATCTAGTAAAAGACAGCAGAGAATTCTCCCACAACTGATCTCAATGTCAAGACTGGCCACCTTGTCCTGAACATTTGTGGCAAATATTGTCTGTTTTTCTTTTAAGAATGAATGCAATTCATGACAATGCCAAGAAGTGCACTCAGTCTGACTTTTGATGCGTCTGAATCATATGTAGATGTGTGGATTTATTTAAATACATGGTATGATCAGCCTGTTAGTTTTCCCTAATAAAGACTTACAGGTGCCAACAATCCAGCATTATGCAAATGGATTGCTGCTTTTGATTGGTATTTACGTAAGGAAAAAATGCCACAGAATGTACAAAAATGTGCTATTTGCAATGATATAAATGTTGCTTTTTGCATGCCTTGTCATAAACGTATTGTACAAAGCCTGGAACACAACCAGGATAAAGTAATGCCTGAAGTATAGACAAGGGTTCCTGTTTCTATATATTCTGCTGCAAAAGATTTTGTTAGAGGGTGATGCAGTTTATACTTTACAGCCTGATTTGCAGGAGTTTAAAGATTGAATTGCTAAAGTTAGCAACCAGCAAGATCTTGACCTCATGGGTCACTTTCATACTTACTGTGATAAATGGAATGCATCTGGTAAATTGCATGCAGACACCGCTGAATGTACAAAAGAATTTTCTCAGTTTTTGAAAGTCTCACAGGCTGAAATTAAGACCTTTACACAAACTGTCATTGAACAGGGCAGTAAAGCTACTGGTATGATAGAAGGGTTAAGGAGTAAAATTGTTCGTTTGCAAGAAAAATGACAAGCAACTGGATGACACAGCATGACGTAACTGTTGCAAGGGAGGAGACATTATGAGCTCAGTTGGAGACACAGGAATCTGAGGCAGTTAGAGCAACAGCCGTAGCTAACCAAGATCTTTTAAGATTACAAGCCCCGTTAGAGGAATATCAATCTAAAGCATTAGAAACTACTGTTACCAGTCCTATCATAGCCTCAGCAGGATTCTTCTGCTGAAGTTTATCATCAGTCGAGGATGTTAGAAACTCTCCCTAAATGGGATGAACAGAAGGGTATTTTTAATAACATGATTACATTTGAAGCTTGGGTTCTTAAAACTGTAGGCACTGTATGGAATGATGCACTTGAAAGTTGTTTCTGGAATTTTATTCCTCAGCGTTTTGTGGCTTATATTTAGCAGGAGCAGTAACCAATGCAAACTAAACACCTAAGAATGACAGCAGTATTGTTAGCATACACTAGGGGGCAATCTCTCACACCAACACTTTTAAATCAGTTTCAGATGACAGGTTTAGGATTCTCATGATTCTGTTCATACAGTCTCAAAAATAAGAACAGCATTTAGCTAAAGTGAAATAGGTCCTTCAAACACTACAGGATGCAGGGTTAAAGTGAAAAGGTACAACTCATGTCATCTGAAGTAAAATTTCTAGGTACTATTTTACGTCCCTCCGGGCATACTCCTTGTTCAGAGAGGGTGCAGGGAATTTTGCAAATGGAGAAACAGGTTACCCTTCCGGATTTGCACAAATTTCTAGGTATCATGAATATAATCGAGAATTCATAGAGGATTATGCCACCATGGCAATTCCCCTGTATGACATGCTTTCTAGCCAGAAAGAATTACCTTTTCTGGAGTGGGGATCAAAGGAAAATATGGGTTTTTGTGATTTAAAAAGACAGCATTAGCCAGGGCTACAGAATTAGTAGCTCTAAGTCTAACACGTCCCTTTATGTTACAGGCAGCAGCTGGACCAAACATTCTCTGTTGTGCTTTTACAGGAGTGGCCTCAGGGCTCTGGTTCTAGAATGGAAAAGACTTTACGCCCCATTACATTTTTCAGTAGGAAATGACATGTTGAGAGAGATATTACCCGTGTATTCAGCAACATTTGGCCATTTACTGGGGTTTAAAACAAACTGAATACCTAACAGCTTTTTCCAAAGACATTATAGTACAGACACCACATTATGCCATACAGGCTTGAGACTCAGCTAAATAAATTGATGACGTCAGTCAAGCAGTGTTTGCAAAATGGTTGGCATTATTTAGTGTCAAGCAAGTTACAATAATGGCAGGAGATAAGCATTACTTATCTAATTTCATGGAATATGAAGGAAAATGACACTACTGCATTAGGCACATTTCAAATCCAGAAAAGCCCATTCTGTCGACTGATTTTCAGGAAGACGGGCCATCCGTCTTTGTTGATGGTGCTCGATTTTGGGACAATGGACAATATAGGACGGGATTTGCAGTAGTACCAGAAAGCTCTTCTATGGGACAACCGACTGATTCAGTTACTGGGACACGCCTGCTCAGCAAGCTTAACTGGAAGCAGTTCTTTATATGTTACAGCATCTTCCACCTGTCAATATTTTTTCAGACAGTACATACGTAGTTAATTCCCTGCGGCTGCACCTGTCTACATGGGCAAGGAGAGGGTTTGTTGATAATATGGGCAAACCACTCAAGCATGCTTCTGTGTTGCAGACTGTTTGGAATTTAGTTCGTAGTCAGTCAATTGTGGGTTGCTACAGTATCTTAAAGGTAAAAGCTCATCAAAATGCTACAAATGAAAATTTTCAGTTAAATAAAACTATGCTGATCAGATGGCAAAAAAAAGTCAGCAAAAGAAGGAATGCAATTGTATCCTACAGAACACCTTTCTAGTGTGCCAGATAAAACCACTGCAGTACATGCCATACATACATTTTCAGCTCAGAATTTGCAGCATGATTTGTTGTAGATCCAAACTAAGTTTGGACTGCATAAAGAGTTAAAAAAATGTACAGTTAGAAGAAAGTCCAGGACAATAATATGCAAAATGTTTTGAAGATGGTTCTAGTCTTCCTTATATAACCGTACCAACAGGCACGACAGTTAGTGAAATTTAATCATCAAGTATTGGGACATTTGGGTACACAAAAGTTATGGCCCATTGTAAAAAAACAAGTACTGGCATCCACAGTTAAAGAAAATCTGTGATTTAGTGCATGCTGAGTGCTTAATATGTTTGTAGGTTAATGCTCAATTGAAGAAGAAAAAAAAAACAGTTACTAAGGGTAACTCCAGCAGATGGACCTTGGTATGCCATCCAAATTGACTTTGCAGGTCCATTACAGCCAGCTAAAGGTGGGTACAGGTATCTTCTAGTGATAGTTAATGTTTTTTTAAAATGGGTAGAAGCAATTCCTACAAAAAACAATGACGGCTAAGGCTACAGCAGAAGCCTTATGGAAAAACATTTTTTGTCATTTGGGATGGCCACGAGTTATCGAATCCAATAACGGGCCACAAATTGTCAGTAAACTGATGATAGCTTTGTGCGATTCGCTTGGTATCCAGCAACGATTTCATTTTCCTTACCATCCCCAGTCTAATGGGATAGCTGAAAAAAATGAACAGGACTCTTAGCAAACACCTTAAGAAAGCCTGCTTGGAAAAAGGTGTAAATTGGGTAAACCATTTGCCTGGAATCTTGCTGGGTGTCACAGCAACTCCACACAGTAAAACGGGGTCTCACCTTTTAAAGTGATGACAGGTAGAAAAATGTCTGTACAATTGCCATTTGATCCTACTGTTAGTACAAACAGGCCATTATTAGAAATTGCACAGCATCAACAATGGTTAAAAGATATTTTTGAATTGCGTCAAAGCTTATCAGAAATGAAAGCATTCAAATTATGGTCAAAGGATCCTGTTATGCCAGAAGAAAACCTTCTCTCCGAGACAAGAGTATTAATAAAGATGTTCCAGACGGATGGTCTGTGGGATAGTAATTGGCAAGGACCTTTTGAAATAACTGCTCAGTTAGGATCTCTAGTGTACAAAGTTAAAGGAAAGAAAAAAAACAAAATAATTCTTGTTCACAGAGATCATTAAGTGACTTCATTTTTTGTAGACTCACGGCAAATGCCAAGTCTGAAACGGCTGAAAACGCATATATCAAAACAACTTTTCAGATTAATATCACTTACGTGGAAAGGTTATATTACTGTACATAATGAAGATTCTGTTTGTTATTGTACTGACTGTACTCATTGGAGCCCTTGGGGTAGAGTGTCAAACAGGAGAAATGCAAGTTTGGAGAATAATCACAATAATACTCTAAAGCTAGGTTGGCGTGAATGCTCAAAGGTAAATCTTTTTTGTGGGCAAAGACAGCAGGACAACTTCACTTGTCCATCTAATGCTAATTGTACCTTTGGGCATATAATAGTTCCCAGTAATGTTACCTTTTGGCCCGGGGTTATGGGTCATTATTACATTCGACCAAATAGTCCTAAGGTAACCCTTGAATTTGATTCCAAAGTTTCTATTAAATGTTGTCAATTTCCTATATTTTATTTGGGAAAAGGAGTAAATTCAAAGAAATATCCACCATCAACTCAACGGCTAGTCTTCACTTATGTGAAATGTGGTAATCATACCATACAGGGAATTAGTACTCCTCCCAATAATACAAAAGTACAACTAAATTTTACTACTGGAGTTTCTGTAATATGTACTAATACCACAGTCATTACAGGCAGCATACATTGGGCATATGCTCTATCAGTATTAACAGGTAAACCTACCTCTGTTCATACAGACCATTTGGTTAAAATCCCTTCTACCTGTAAAAAGGTAGGCAGACAGTATCAAAAGGTTGTAGTACATTTTAACATCACATTCCCAGACACAGGCAGGTGCCGATATAAAAAGGCATGGTATGATACTCTGCTAGGAAGCCCAGGTACAGGCATGGAAGCCATTAATGCAGCTGACGTTAAAATTCTAACTAATCGTTTAAAAATAGTGGGGAAAGACATCTTTCAGACTGTGCATTTACAAGCATCTTGGAATCCAAAAATATGGAAGAAACACCCGCACAATATAAATTATCAGCAGCAATTTTTAGACAATTATGATGCTATGCAGCTACATCAGTTGAAATCTGATGGTAATATGACAATTTTTGTAAACTGGACAAAATGCACTATGCAAGCTTTGTATGTGAAAATTCAGAAAAATAAGAGTACAAACTGACCTTATGTTAAAAAATGAAAATGTTTGGTGACAATTGTTTAACAAATGAATACCCGATGCAGATTGGATTAAGCTATTTACTGAAGTAACATGCCATACTCCACAATATTGTACAGGAAAGTTTATACATTATAATGTTACTGATACCACTATTATGTGTCAATTTACTGTGTTAACTATGATATTTCATGTACCAGAAGGGTATGAGTATTGGTTGCCACAATTTGAAGATTATAGATAAGGGATGAAAAACACACAAAAGTGAGTATTGTACACAGACTAAATGGACTAAACTTCTGGACAGCATTCGCCTGTCTATGAACCATACTTATTGCAGCATTCTGTTAATTTGTGTAAATGGACTATTATGCATTCTTTTCAAATTTTTATAAAAGTGGCTCCTCGGTATATTTGCCTGGTTACAGATCAAGATGTAGGTCATAATTTAAAATGTCCTTTTGTAGAATGTTTATCACATGTTGATTTCCTTACATGGAATAATAAGAGCTGTGTGTTTATTGAACCCATAGAAGTAAATATTTCCAAGAAGTGGAATTATGACTTAATACAGCTTCCCATTATATCTGTATCCTTGGATAATTTAAAACATAATGAACAATTCTAAAATTCTCAGAGTATGTAGAAAAAGAAATAAATGTATTCTGTATTATGAGGCATTAAGCATCATTGCAAAAGAAACTAGTTTGGCTGAAAAGACCAAAAAAGACACTGCTCACAATTGCTGGGATATCTTTACTGGTTGGTCAAAATCAGGAAAAAACCTGTTAAGTTGGTTGATGCATCCTGTATTAATATAGTGTCAGGCATTATAGTCATACTATCTGAAATTGCTACCCAAGTTGTCATTTGCGAAAAACTTCAACAAATCATGATGGTTAACCTAGATAAACTAGAAAAAGTTTCAATATGTACAACTGAAGTTGAAAATGAACAGTTATTTTCCGCTTTTTAAATAAATAGAGGGAATTATGAGAGTAAAGAACAGGTTAAAATGAATCTCAGTGGATTTTTTTCTGAAAATGTAAAATAAATGTTCTGCATTTCAGTGTGTAGAGTGCACGCAGTTAACTAACTTGGCAAAAACATATAGCTCAGCATTCATTGTTAAGAGTCAGAAGTAAAATATTTTATCGGTTATAAACTGTGCAGCTTGTGAAATTTATTATCTACAAGCAGGTCAAGACGAACTCTTGTATGCAGCTGTGTCTTGTCAATATGATACACAAGACAGGCCAAGGACAAAAGGCGTTATTCTTCAGGAACAGAATGTTTGCGATATGGAAAACAAACTGTCAGCAGACCAGCTTGAAAGGAAAGACTTATTATTCTGGCAAATTCTCTAAACCGCTGATGCAGGCAGACAAGACACTATAAAGATTGGGACTTTTTTTGCATCAGAGACTTTGATTATTTTAAGCTGAAGTACGTTTTGATCTGTATACCTTTCATTGTTAAGCTAGATGTAAACCAAGTGTGCAGTAAAGGACTGTCATAACAGCAGAACTCTCTCAGTGTCTTCATTGAGTAAAGGTACAGACTACCTGAATAGTGTAGCATAACCAACATTATTCTGCATGTATTGTTCTTAAAGTTTCTATTTATTGTAATGTAATTTGCTCCTGCCCTTTTCTAAAGATCCCACTTCCAGCTCTTTTATCTTGCTTACAAAATTCAATACTTAAAATATAGTTGGTTTAGACTTTTTTCTAGTAGTTGCTTTTTGGAATTAAACTTAACAAGCCCTTACTATGTCTAGCCAATACAGACCCTGTATCCAAGCTCAAAATAGAATCATGTTTTTGGGAGGGCAAATGGATGTAGCCAATATTTATGGCAGTGTACTTGGTAGGAAAATTTTAGTCTGCCATACTCATTACACTCCCTAAACATATGCTCCCAGTTTACTCTTTCTTCCGCATTACACCTCTTAACTGCCATCTACCAGAGGAAAATTTGGAATCTGCTTGGGGTATACAAATATATATAAACACTTCCAAACTAAAACCTTAATCTAGATTTTGTTGCATACTTGGGAGCCATACATAAGTCCTCCCATTTTTTATAATTCTAAATTGCTTATTCAGTCTCTCTTCCCAATCTTTTCTAACCTCCTCCTCCTCTGATGGATTTCTAGAGTTTTCATGCAATATTTTATATACCCTACTAATTATCCCCTAACAGCAGCTTCCATTCTAGATTCAACTAAAAACTCTACCAGGGCAGGTCTTTCAGTTAGAATTCCTTTATCCCTTTCTCTGTGCCTATACTCCGATATTAATCCTTGATAGGGAAGGCAGTTTCTAACCTTCAGTCCAAATGTCTTCTCACTCTATTGGCTTTACCTGTCTAGCTATTTTCTTCCAGTAGCCTTGGTCCCTTTGGTCCCTTTGGCAGTTTTCTCCAGTAAATTTTGTCTGCCTCTTAGCTATTATCTGTATCCCCAACTGCAGTAAACCCTATTGGCAAAATCTCCTTTCTCCATTCTCATGTTGCTTAGTTCTTAGAATAAGCAACAGTTTGAATATAACATTCTGTATGGTTGTTGTTATTCAACTTAAGGATCTGCATCTAAAATCCTACTCTCTAATTTTTAAAAATTTTTTCCCATTTCATCATACTTTATACTCTGAATTATAAACTTTCTGCTTGTGTTATGTACGTGAACCTTCACTGTGTAGCTCTAAAATATCCCTTCAACTCAGGTAATTCTAAACCAATTCTAAACCAACTTGTTCTACTGGAAGGATCAGCTTATCCCACTTGACCCTTGCCCTCTTTTCCTCCCAGAAAAAATCCTTCAACTCTAGATAAGTTATTGTCCATAAACTTCTCCTATGGAAGATAAAAATATGCCTGATCTGTATATAAAACTAAAGGGATTATAGACATGTTCACTGCTTGTATCTTGCTCTCCATATCCATAAACAAGAGCTTCCAGTTTCCCAGTTTTTTTGTGTTATCTTTTGTTTAGTCCCTTCCCTCATATCCTCAGCTGCCATAAAAAGTCTTTTTATTCCACACACATAAAAAAGCCAAGTTCATGTGTGGGTACATAATTTACAGCTATAGGCTTTATCTTCAATAATTTTATATTCTGAAAAGACTTGAAATGGTCTCAAAATATTCCACAATGAGATGCCATTTTCTGATTTTATCAGGTACAAAATAATATTGTCTGCAAATAAAGCCAACATTTTTGATTTTCAAACTAAACTAAATCCTTGAATTTGAGTCTTATTTTATTTGCCAATGGCACTAAATATAAAACTAATGAAGGGGAAATGGGAGACCCCTGCCAGATTCCTCTGTTCGGATAATTTAACAGACAGGAACACACTAATTTTAATTCTTGCCTGCAATCCCTCATGTATTCCCCTATTATTGCATCAGGGAATGCAAATGATTCCATTACTCTACTCATAAAATTCCAGCTTACTCTGTTGAATGCATTCTATGCATCAAGATCCACCAACAACATTGCTATTTTTTTACATTCATCACTGTAATATTAATGTTGCCAAATGTTTGCCATCCCTCTACAAAGCCACACTAATCCACATCTACCAATACTGGCAACACCTTTGCCATTTCTAGCTATTTTATACCTAAACAGGCCTATATGAAGCAGAGTCTGATGAGTTTTTACTATCTTTAGGTATTACAGCCAACAAAGCTTTCTTGCAAGATGTTGGTGTTTGCCCTTCCTTTTAAAGATCTATGTTTTAACAGTATTTTATCACTTTCCTCCCTCCCAGCTTCCAAACTTCCACAGGGATACCATATATTCCTGGAGACTTTCCTGTAAATTGACTGTGTCACTGTTCTCCTCCTATCTTAACTGTTCATTTTTGAGCCTCATCTAACTCTAACCTTGGCATACTTAAGCTTTCCATAAATATTTCCATTGTTGTTTTTCTTGATTTCCATGTTTCTCTGCTTTATAAACCTTTCATAAAATTTCCAAAATATCTCTTAATATGTCTAAATGATCTTGGGTTAATTTTTCTTGTTATAGTCTCCATAACTTTAGCAACACTTTCTATTTTCTGTTGCCTAAGTCATTGTGCTAAAGGTTTTTGTGCTCTGGAGTTAAAAAAAAAAAAAAAAAAAAAAAAGTTACTCAACAGCAGTCTTTTTTAACTCAACCACATTATCCAGATACTCCCCTTTTTAGTGCTTTGCAGTCGCACCTCTTCTTATTCTGTGAAATTCCCCTTATTCTGCAATACTTTAACCTTTGTCAGCCCCTCTAAATAATTCCTGTTACTTCTTAACCATCTCTCTTGCTTTTAATTCTTCCCTAAACTTCACTTTCATTTTATCCCACTCACTAGCTATTAACTTCTGAAGAAATTTCTATCTTTTTTAATGACCCTGAAGTAAATGTTTACTGTGCATGCTTTAAATTCCTGTCTTTTTAAAAGGTAGGGAAGGGAGGCACCAGTGTTTCATTTTCACTTCACCACCCTGTATTTTTATCTTAGTTTTTAATGGCACATGATCTGAAATAGTTTTTGGATGCATCTTGAAGCTTTCAATTAAAGGCACATGTTCCTGTGAAATATAATTTCTGTTTAGTCTAGCCCAATTACTATACCTTGAGAGAATAATATGTACATTCTCAGAGTTCCTACTACTGAATTCACATCTTCAAATCAAATATTTTCAAAATTTTCTTCAGAAATCTGTCTTTTGTTATATTTCCCTTCCAAGTCCCCTAGATAACACAGCCTCACTTTTGCAAATCAGGATTCATTCCCTACCTACAAGTAATATTCCCTGCTGGAAGTTATTTCACCCAAAATTTTTGTAAAACTCCATAACAGCAGTTTTAGGAGGAATATAAATGCGTGCCAGTAGCCCCCTACTATCACAGATTGGGTCTATATTATATTCTCGAAAGCAGACAATATCGAAGCTGATATTGTTAACACGAGAATAGCAAAACTGCACATCAAACGTGTTAAACTAGTTAGGGTACTTTTTTTCTTTTTTTGTTGTTGTTTTTATAAGCTCGATGTTTGAAGACATCGACCATATAGTGTTTGATGTTTTCAACCAATCTTATAATATAGACCCCCACAAATCTACCATTATCCCCCCCCTTCTCTCACTATTGGAGCTCCTCTAACAATTAGTACAAAACTCCCCTTTCCTTTGTCTTGATATTCTGCTGAATATCCATCCTGAAATCCTTTCTTTATTAAAATCATATTTTTTCCACTGCGTTCTGCATTTTTTGCACATTTCTGAGGCCGTTTACATTCCAAAATGGAGTCTATATTATATAGACAGGTTAGTTTGCCGAATGCCTAAACGTCGACAGCTAAGGGTCGAAAACTTACAATGTCGAATGGCCAGTTAAGTGAATTCTTTCATCTGGAAAGAATTTGCTTGGCCATTATTGAGAATTTGCCCTTTCCCCAATGTAAAGCGATCTCAGAATTGGTATATTCAGTTGGGGGCGGGCGAAGCCCCCCACTTTGTTAAGGCTTGGAAATTTATGTTAAGTTTGGCATGGTCAAGCAAATTCTTTCCTGATGAAAGAAACTGGCTGTTCGACATTGTAAGTTTTCGACCCCTAGCAGTCGACCTTTAGGCATTCGAAGATATAATATAGACCCCCCAAAATGAAGTTAGTATTTCCACCTATTACACACAACTTTTTTAAATGTCTGTTTCCAACAAGTGTTACATGCACTCACTAATGTTTGGTATGTTGATATTTTATACAGCTGTTTCTTGTCATTTCCATCTGGACCTATATCACAATTTCAAGACATTTTGTTTTAATGAAAATGCAAAAAACAACAAAACACATCACTGGAATGCCTCCATAATGTATTAACTTAAAACAAACACATAATTTTATGTACATATTCAAATAATGAATTTAACCTCCTGACAGGCACAACTGTCCCAAACTGACAGCTGCACCCCACAGGCACTACATAACTTAAAATTAAGGTTTTCTCTATTACAGCCTGCGCTCTTGCTTACAATAATTGCTGTGTGCTCTTTTCTTATCCGTTTCCCTTCCAGATGTGAACAGCTTGCATGCTAACTTTTAGCCTTAACAAAAGGTGCACTGGCTATCTTTAAATAAAACTAAATTATGCACTGTTGTAGCAAATGCAATGAAGTATTTAGGTATCAGGAAAGAAGCTGTTCTTATTCACTTCCAGTAATTTCAGACTTTTTTACAAAGCTGCTTGCCTTTGCACCTTTTAATTTTACATTTTTCTCAGCAAACAATGTTCAGCGCTCTTGAGATTTATTCCCTGGACTTATAATCAGCTAGCCTCTATGGAAACTAGACAGCAGGATTCCATAAAGTCCATGGAATCCAGCTCATTATGCCAATATGAATGTAAAAGCTGTGGATAACTATGTAACATGAAAATATGCCAAGTGAACTGAGAATATCTTAGCACACAATGGGAGTATCTCAGTAGTAACAGCACATGTTATATCACTTGCAGGTAATCTGCAAATAATGAGAAATCACTGAGAAAGTGTGATGTACATTAACAAAATTATAGAAAGAATCTCACAATTAAAGCAGCCTGACGGTCATAAATACAGATCTATAACAATCTCTTCAGTAAGCTTACAGACAACTATAGAATATGACCTTAAGTCCATTATTATTAAAATATGCTAGCTATCACTTACAGATTCCAACAAAATCCATAAATTTTCCAATAAAAAAAAGAATAAAGGTGAAGGGCAATCAAGGCCACGTTGTCTCAGCTAACATCAGCCAACAATAGGCGAGGGACATGTGTGAGGAACACAGATAACATGCAGACTCAAGGAAACTAGGAGACAGAAAAGAAGACGTAGGGTAGAGCTGAAGAAGCAGGACATACAAGAGATATCAGAGAGGTGTGGGCATTTTTTTTTTTTTGTGGAAATATTTTATGAGCAGAAGGAAAGATAAAACTGGGAAAGAGGAGAAGGTCACAGAGCAGCTATAACCAGAGCAGGTACACCCATAGAACAAATACATGACAAAGGAGGTCAGGTAAGTTACACTGATAGCACAAGGTGCAACTCGGGCAATGGAAAATTGTCAAATATGGTGGGAATGCATACCAGTCATGGTGAAATGCACAAAAACCTACCTATGCACTATCACATTATGACATGTTGCAAACTATGTGGCTGTCAGGTTCCCTATTGCGTCTTGGTCAAACTCAAAAGCCTGAAACGGCAAAATATCGAAGTGGCTTTTAAGCAAATTCTTCTCCTGGGAAAGATTTTGCTTGGCCGCTTCATTACTTTGCCGTTTTCAGCACTTTAGTGCGGTCTCGGAGTTGGTATATTTAAGTAGGGGTGTGTGCGTGTGTGTGTGGGGGGGTGCAGCCCCCCACATGGGGGGGGTGAAGCCCCCCACTTAATGTAATGTTTAAAAAGTGTTTTTTTTTGTTGGAACAGCAATTTTTTTCCCTGGTGGGGGGTGGGGGGGTGGGGGAAATCGCTCTTCTGACAGTTTGAAATTGTAAGCTTTCGCTTACATAGGGTCGATTAATCACCATTCGCTTTTTTAAGCATTCGGTGATCTAATACAGACCCGGCAGTCATACCAGGATGTGTATGACCAATTGGTACATGTGTGTGTTGTAAGGTAATAAATAAAGATCCCAGTACACATTGGATAAATAAACACATATCCAATAGTCTGTCAGCAGTGCACGTGTATGCCAAGCAACATCACAGATGAACAAATGCAGGTCTTGGAATGCTAGAAAATTCTAGCAGAGGAAAGGCATGTACAACCTAAACAAACGTGTAATGGAATGCATACATGTGATATACATATGCAATGTCAAAGGCAACACACAGGTGTACACATATATGTATGACTGTCACTGGCCTAAATGGAATGTACTGGAAAGCAACATCAATACACATACATGCCCCAATGACATGTAAGAATAATATATAGTCACAAATCTAATAGTACAGCTTAAAAAATATCAGGTTGAGCACGTGAAGTTCAACAACACGTGATGGTTAACACACAACTGTGATGAGAACAAGGATGTATTGCAAGCAGCAGCCAGTGACTTGTGTGCAGACATCCTGCATCTATATAATAGCCATATATCTGTCACAAGTTTACCTTGTAAGCAAACTAATACATGACAATGGACAATAATTGCAACAAAAAGCAAACATATCTGCAAAATATATTACATAACTAAAGGTGGATGGGAGGTGAACAACCTGGGCCCGCATCAAGGAAGACAACGACAAAGCAGGACAACAAGGTAAGGTTACACATTACAACTGCATATCTATACCACATAGGGTGCTATTGAAGCCAACCCAAAATACATTTAAGCATATCACAAATATGTCACATGGACAGACTGCAGTTTTGATGTCAACAAAAATGGGCACGTACAAATTACACATACACAGTATTATGCAATCATGTAACATCAACAAGCATAGGTAATTGAGCTAAAAATGTTCACCACATAAATATATACCGTCATGCCAATGTGGAATAAACAACTGCAGTTGTGCATCATGGACCTTGCTCATTACTGAGCACAGGATAGTCTTGTCAGCATCATTACAGCACATAAACGACAAATCCGTAAATTCTCACGTCAAAGGTACAATGGTGTTCCAGTATGGAGCGAACTATGTGCAGAGACATGTATATACCTTATTTAATGTATACACCATTTGTTGAAAGGTTTGAAGTTATGTGAATAATAAATGGAAGTGGAAATGAAACAGACCAGACATTGCATATTGTATTGTTACTGAATAAATTATCATTATCACTGTGAATACATAAATGTTAAACTGGAGTTCTGTGCAGTCAGTACAAGAGGAATGCCCATATGTAGGACATACCTTTATCAGCATGACAACGGTCATCCAAAACACATGGGCAAAGGCATGCCCATCTGTTGCACCTACATATGGCAATACACAAATCTTAACCATACCACTACTGTGGTAATGCTCACTATGACTAACATGTATTGTTTTAGTGACAGAAACTCACAGACAAGTTTACTGTGTAATTGTTGAAGTGGTAGCTACATGTAAACTGCCACAATGTATGAACAGCTGAATGTGGAAGGAAAGTGCAATGTGTTTGTGTGTGTTATGCACATGCTGAAAACATAATTAAAATGTCACACAATGATATCTGCATTGTATGTTTGTACCTGCAATGCATAAGCATGGCAGTGAAATGGTATGCGTGCACAACAGTACATACACGGTCCAAATCAGTAATATCGCAAACAGCATGTTGGCAGCATTACACAATGGAAGCACACCTACAATACTTACAGACCTGAAGGACTGCCCTAATGGGGATGAACATCGCAAATGAGCTCTCCAGCTATGTTCCTGAATGAGTTGTACGTAGCCTGTGCCATACCCTGAAAAAAAATCCCCATCATGTCCCTCATCTGTGTACAAAACACACTGGTCACCACCTCCAGCATCTGCTCCCGATAACCGTCTTGCTGTCATTCCTGGCATCATCTCCTCTTGGGGTGCAGCAATGATGACAGCATGTGCAGGTCCAGCTTCCTCATCATCACCCTCATCATTGCCATGGCCATCATCTGAAGACTCCTAAAGTGGACTGGCATGCACTCATCATTTACATCTAATTGGTGATCATCCACTGTTCCCATGCTCTGTCGAGATGAATCAAAATACAGGACAGAAATTACATATACATACCTGATACTACCTGTCCATGTAACATACCCACTGTGACGTAATGAAGAGACATAAAACAGTCCTCATCAAACATTAAACATGTTATGAGCATAGCTTACCACCATATGCACTGTATGTCAGTAATCAAAACCATAACAATGAAAAGCAAATGTCTACCAGGCTGTACATTCCGGTGAAGATCATAGCAGACATTAAAATGAAAATGATATGCACATTTACAATTTAAAATACATTAAGATCCTTTCCACGTGCGATCTCTACATATCAGAATATGAGAATGAAAGTATATTATCATACACTCAAGGTCTCATTTACAGTTCAAGATGAAATGGCACAAACATTAGCAAGCAGCAGAATTGTAATAAACAGATTTTCTGCTAGTGGATGGCTCATCATGCACATAATACCTTCCCCCTCTGTCACAGTATCTATACTCCTGGACACGTCCAATGACATAACATGTCAGGCACACTATATCCCTCACACAATGTGAGCAGCTTAATCAAGGCCATGCAATGGTATGCATAACACAGCTTACCAGTGGAAAACATGACATGACCTTAACAGCTGTGTATTGGCAAGCATTAACCCCAAGTACCTGCTCATGGTGCCGGTGTGCTTAACACCGAGTGTGCCATGAGAAGATACTAATTTCAAGCTGTTACCCCAGAGTGCCTTCCTGAAGTGAGAGAAACTGTAGTGCACATTTGTAGTTGAGCCTAGTGTAAAACACACTGAAATCATAACTGAGCATGTAACTTACATTATACAAGATCAGATTAAAATTTTACTACAAATTCCATGTAAAAGGTTCTTGATAAAGCAAGTGGTGGCAGCCAATCAGATTCTCGCAATCCGAGCCACCACTTGCGTACCAGCTCCACCCCCAACTTAATTTTCTTTTGTTTTATCCAAATAAATAGGAGGGTCTAGCAACAGGTTTTATCCAAATAAATAGAGGGGTCCAGCAACAGGTATTTCTTCTTTTTTTTGATATTTGGAGACTTCACCTGTTACCGGATCCCTCTATTTTACTTGTGCACTCACGGATCACCAGAGATAGTCATTGATACTCACTGGCATTTGCTGCAAGGAGTTCCTAGTTTGACTCCCCGAAAGAACTGCTTTTTTCCCCCTTCAGGTAAGCTGTGGCTTGACGAAGGTTAAACGTAATAAGGGAGTCCCAGAATTTAGCAGTTGTTATTACGGCTTCTTTTTACTTGTGTGTGTGTGGATGTTCAAATTCGTAGCCCTTTACTAAGCAGCCATGTATGATTTTTGTTACTGTAGAGGTTATAAAGCAGATTGTGTTGAATCCACTTTGCAACATGTGTGTGTGTGTGCATGCCCAGTCATGCAGCATGCTATATGGAGAAGGAGTGTTACACCTTGGCTTGATCGGAATTTCAGGTGGTAAAATTAGACTGGTCTTTAAATGCATGGTAGGTGTATGTTTCTCCAAGTTTCCTATTTTCTTTTGCATTTCTGTTTGTTACCCAAAATTAAATGGGTGGGGTAGTAAGTCCCCATGAAGTTGAAAAGATTGCTAATATTTGACCGTTTCTCATATTCCAGATCAAAATGGTATACATGTATAAAATACATTTTTCAGAAATGCACAATCCTTTTCTACAACATAATCCATTGATCGGATCCTCGCTCAAGATGAAACATAATGCTCTTTTGATTGGATTTAGTTGACTGAGCCTCCTGTGTTCTGGTTGGGTGGGTGGACATGACCGTGCTGAGCTCATAAAAAACAGAGGAAGCGATGAACCAATTTTGAATCGTTTGTTGCTGTCAAAGTGTGCAAGCCTGTCTGACGCAAGTTTGTTCTTTGTTAAACTGAAAAATGTTTATCGTGTCGCTGTCCTGGTCCATCACGTAGCTGGAATTGTAATAGCTCCACCCGGCCTTTGCTTACTACTTGTGAAAAATTAGAAATTGGCCATTGTTATTTTGGTTTAACCAGTAACTGTTATGAGAATTGAAAGAACCATTAAAAATTATGTCCTCCTTAATTTCTGAATCCTGAATTATTTTAAAATGTCCTCTGTGTTTTCAGTACCCCAGAAGCTGCAGTCATTTTTTTTGGTCTCCTGACTTCGGAGATGTCATGGCATGTTTCATAGATATCAAACAGACTCACGCCTCTCAACTATCCGGATTTTTGAGATCTTCCTCATAAAATTTGTGGTTTTCTGGAAAATCACTCAGAACTCAAGTTATGAAATAACAGCATACATTTCCGTTCCCTATTTCATATCATTCAGAAAATGAATGCCATCACAAATCATGTTGTTCCAACAACTTTCAAAATTTATAAGGGTAATATTTAAAATCTGCCCCCCACTCTATTATGTTAGTATACGAAATCTGGACAAAACTAAGAGACTGAGGGAACAGGCTGCAAAACATAACATGATGGCAGCCATAACTATGTATTTTAATTAAAAATTATGGGAAACAGTTTGATTTCAGTTACTTCTTGTGAGAATGTGTGGAAAAACTTATGCTCTCTGCAATTCGTATTCAGTAGACTTTGTGGATATACAGTTTAGTTTTTCAGCCTCTGTAGTAGGCATGTCCTAATGGTGTCATTTTTTTTTTTTTGCTATTACTGAGGACATGGTGTTGAATCTTATTTATTACTGTCTTCATTGATACCAGTTCAGCACCCACTCAATACAGTTGTAAGGATCAATGAAAAACGTAATTCTTAATTGTTGAAAAGAAGCAATTCTTTCCTGTAGTACAGTATGATATAATATGTCATATATAGGTGGTTGACAATAACTGATCCTTGTATCGTAACTGATATTTGTTTTGCTTAACATTTGTATTTTTGTTCTCAGTGGGCAAACAGTCTCATATTACCCCTTACATACAAGTAAAACTACCCCTTAAATGGAGGTCGAGTGGCATACAGTAAGGGCATACTAGATGAGCATAATACAAACAATGCTTTTCACTGCTGGGGTAGGGAGCTCATACCCTCAATGTGTGGTACTGTTTCTGACCCTACTTATGTCTGTATATGAACCTTCTAAGGTTAGTGTACTTGGTAGCTAGAAAGTACTTCCCCTACCCAAATTCTGGCTTTATCTGTACAAAAAAATACTTCCATGCAAGTAATGCTACCTTCAAATATTTTTTTTTCTGTAACCTGGCATAAATTGCTCAACAGAAATGACTATGCAGCATTTCCTGACAATGTCACTGTCCAGTATTTTCAAAGCAGATTATTGCCAAGCAGTCTTGCTGACGGATATGTTTGCCTTCCTACTGCTGTTCTGGGTTAGGTTACACATCTGCTTATGCTCCTCGTTGTTGCCTACCAACACCACTGGAGGAAGCATGGGAAATACATCAGCAACCAGAGTCACCCAGACTGTTCACCACTTTATTGGTTGATCTCTAATTCTGGACAGAAGAGAAGCAAGCACCAGCTTTTGGTCAGTTCAGATATTTTCTGAAAGAGGCCACTTTCAATCTGATCAGTAGCCTTAAGTAACCGGAGAACAATGTAGAATTTGTGCCTCTAGGTTTGATGAAGGTGGTGAGTTGTATGCTAAATGCTTATAGGGTTGCCTCATGCTTTTACTAACAATTAAATTCATTCCTAATGATTCTTTCATGTATTTTTCTCCTAAGCAAGTTCAATATTTCATCCAGAAGGAGTAACATCATTTGCTTCAATTGCTGTTTACAAGCTTGCATATCAAATTAACACTCATTCACAAATGTTTCTGAATCTAATCTACATTGTTTAGTGTTAAAACACTTTCTTTCTGACTTAGTACTAAATGTGGTTCATTCATTGGTACAAAAATCTGCTCCTAAATTCAATGCACATTTCATTCGATGAGGAAGAAAATACATAATCTGAACTAAAACAAAGAATTTCTGTACACATCTGTCAATGAAGCTGCAGAGTGTATAAGATTATATTACACTTATCAACTTATTCAATCAATTATCTTTGCTTAAGAGGGTCACCAAGAATCAAGTTCCTAGGTCACAGCTGAAAACAAGTAAGCACACCTTGCAGCATCTGCTAGGTTTGCAGATACATAATCTGGCTGTTAATTCATTGATATCACTTCCATTGTACTAATCATACTGAAATTAAATTAATTTTTACGTAGTCCTGCTTAGAATATCCACAGATCAAAATGTTTATGCCTTTAAACATTGAATCCATAGTTCTCAGTTCCAATATAAGTAAACCTGCAGATGTAAATTCATAGGTATATAGTAGAGTAATAACCACAGGGGCCTTTATAAGCCTAGCTATGCATCTGACAAGGTTTGCTGCCCTAGAAGTTATTTTAAAGGGCATATGTAAGCTGGGGCATAAGTGCTCACTCAATTATAGGCTGCCTTTGTCCATTAGAGACAGCTATCACACCAGGTAAGACTTTCTGATTTCTAATCTAGTGCTTCAGGGAAGAACTCTGCTTCACATGAATGGGAAGCCCATTTCAGAGAAGGAATATTGTTTGAGACACTTACCTGTCCCCCCAGCATGTCCTTTTTATGTTGCAAGCAAGGCTCAAGTCTCTGGATCACGTTGTTCTGATACTATTTGTTTAGCAAATATGCAATTGTTCCATCAAAGTGAGATCTAGGGATATCTTGTATGCCAGACACAGATTACCCCTCAACAGTCTGTAGGAGACAAGAGTATGGGGCCAGGGCTTCAATGCGCTCTGCAGAAGCTGCAGTCATTTTTTTGGTCTCCTGACTCCAGAGAGTTCATGGCACGTTTCATACATATCAAACAGATTCACGCCTTTCAAGTGTCCAGATTTTCGCAGTGGCCAGATTTTTGGTATCTTTCTCATAAAATTTGTGATTTCTGGAAAATCACTCAGAACTGAAGTTACTAAATAATGGCATACATTTCCGTTTCCCATTTCATATCCTTCAGAAAATGCATGCCAAACACAAGTATTCCACCCCATTATGTTCGGTTTGTCCAGATTTCGTACACCAAGAGATCGAGGGAACAGGCTGCAAAACATAACATGATAGTAGTCATAACGATGCGTTTTAATTAAAAATTATGGAATATTTAGTTTGATTTCTGCTACATCGTGTGAGAATGTGTGGAAAAAATTATGCTCTCTGCTTAGTCAAGTTTGTATTCAGTAAACTTTGTGGATATACATTTTAGTTGGTGTTCAGTCTCTTTAGTAGGCATGTCCTAATGGTGTCAGTTTTATTTTTGCTATTACTGAGGACATGATGTTGAATCTTATTTACTACCGTCTTCATTGATACCAGTTCAGCATCCACTTTTAAAACACTGAATCCACAGTTCTCAGTTCCAAGGTAAGTAAACCTGCAGATGTAGGTTCATAGGTTATATAATCTAACAATCACAGGGGCTTGTATAAGCCTAGCTATGCATCCAACAAAATTTGCTGCCCTAGAAGTTATTTTAAAGGACATATGTAAGCTGGGGCATAAATGCTCAAGCAATTACAGGCTGCCTTCGTCCATTAGAGACATAGCTATCAGACCAGGGGTGAATTTCTGATTTCCAATCCAGTGCTCCAGGTTGTCAGGGAAGAACTCTGCTTCACATGAATGGGAAGGCTGTTTCAGAGAAGGAATATTCTTTGAGACACATACCTGTCCCCCCAACATGTCCTATTTATGTCGCAAGCAAGGCTTATGTCCCTGGATCATGTTTTTCTGATATTATTTGTTTAGCAGATATGCAAGAGGTCCATCAGGGTGAGATCTAGGGATATCTTGTATGCCAGACATAGATTGGCCCTCAGCAGTCTCTAGGAGACAGAGTATAGGGCCTGGGCTTCAAGGCGCTCTGCATAGGATGTGTTGTTATTGCACTGCATTCTTTTTGTGAGGAACTTTATTCTCTGGATGTTCCAGATTGCATGTGCCTAATCAGGTACATACCCAGGACAGCACTGTGCTTAATGATGGGCCTAAGCATGGTTAAATAAAGTGGAACAATGACTTCCGTGGAACTAGATGCCATAGCCTTGCTTATATGTTAAGCAACTTGGAGGGATTCCTTTACCACTTTAGACATATGTTGGTTGAAAGTTAGGTTACTGTGCACTGTCCCAAAATCTCTGACTACTGGGTCTACTCTTAGGGGTGTGTTATCAATGACGTAGTTTCTTGGAGTAGCTGACTTCCCAAAGGGCAGCATTATGCATTTCTTGGGATTGAGTTTTAAACTCTGGTATCAGTCATTCATTTGTGTTAACCTTTCTTGGAGGATATTAGTGTACTGGGGGGGGGGGGGATTCTATGACATCATTTAGTTTGGAATCATCTACAGACTTGGTCAGCTAGAGGCCGATGATGTTGGCCTTGACTTCTGAGAAGTAGACGCCAAAAAGGAAAGAACCCAGCTCAAAGTCCTGAGGGACTCCACTAGTGGCCAGTCTCTTTGTGGAGGTGGACTCCCTGTTGAGAGCCAGCTTGCTATCCACTGCATACCATAAGGGTTTATGGTGTGAATGTTGAAACAAAGAAGTCTCCTTTTTATGTACATTTCCTCTGCCATCTTTACATAACCATCAAGTTTAGTTTTTTTTTTTCTTTAGTAGAGTAAGCCCACTTTATTGTGAGGTACGTTACTGTGACTATTCATTAAGCTTTATTCAAGTCTGCACACAAACAATTGTAACAGGACTCATTCCTCATTGCTTGGTATCTTGCTAAGAAATAGGTGGGAGGAAGGGCTCTGTAACAACTGTTATACTATTTTTACAAAGTGAAATCACCATGTCCTTCTCCTAACAGATTATAATGACTGTGTAACATAACAGCTGCAGACGGTAATATAATGAATGCCTACTCAAAAGGCAATCATCAGCTGTGTCTGACCATGCATAACTTTGCAAGTCATTAGCACAGTGCAGTTACAATATAGCACTGAGTCATTATCACTTTTCAGGCAAAACTGTCAGCAACTATCACAGTTATTCACATAACAAGAAGTCGTTATCACATTGATGAATGCACAATTCAGATCTGGCTTTTTCTCCAGTCATTGCTCCCCCTTTCAGTCCATGTGGCCATTGCCAAAAGGACACATGTAATGGAAAAGACAGAGTTAAGGCAGAGTGCTGGCATTGCATGCAACTGGAAGTCATTGCTGCTACCAGCAGTCTTAAGTGGGTAGCCAGCACCGATATGAGACACTTCAGATGCCCACGAGCTGAAGCCCCATGCCTGTCCTCAGCATATTAGTGTATTTGGCAGTCCTTACCCTGCTTTTTACATTTGCCCTTTCCGTGGCTAGTCAGTTACCGGCCAATCCCTTATGCACCAAGGCCAGGAAGGTCCCTTTTCATTCTTTTGTGCCAACTGCTCGTGCTGGTGGATGCATCACAGCGGGCATACCCAGTCACCATGGATCTTATGATCCACCTGGATCACAGTTGTGAACCTGGAGCCTCTTCAGCTCAGTCACATAGTGCTGCTGTCCTAGGTAAGCATGGCCGTGGGTTGCCACTGTGATGCACGGTTTCCCTCCGGGAAAGGACACATGCAAAAAGACAAAGCCTGGATCAGTCCTGGTCTTTTCACATGTTGTCTTGCTGTAGCTCTCCCCTCAGTCTCCCTCCCTTCAGGTAGTAAATGTATGTAGGTAAGGGTATGAGGTTTTACATTAGCTCCCCCTTTCAGTCCTTATGGCCATTGCCAAAAGGACACATGTAAATGGAAAAGGCAGAGGTAAGGCAGAGTGCTGACATTACATGCAATCGGGAGCCATTGCTGCTACCAGCAGTCTGAGTGGGTAGCCAGCACCGATATGGGACACCAGATGCCCACGAGCTGAAGCCCCATGCCTGTACTCGGCATATTAGTGGAGTGGTGGTCCTTACCTTGCTTTTTCCATTTCCATGTGCCCTTTCCATGCCCCCTTGTCACTGTGTGCAATTTGGTGTTTTCACAGTTGGTAGGTATGTACCTCTGCAGCATCATCACCAGTTATGTACCTTATGAAAAGAATACTGCCCCTGTGGATAGGAGTGAAGATTTGGATGGTCTAACCAGGTAATCCATTATGTTATACATATATATGTAGTCTTCCAATATATCTGTCAAACATCAGTAGTAATCTGTTTGCATTTTCTTTCCTGTGCAGGTTCATCCACCTTCTGACACTGACATGGCTTCATAAGCAGAAGGATGACAAGTGAGTGTATGGGTATGTGGCCATTCCTACATTCACTGGGCTGCCAGCCAGGTCTCCATAACTGAAAACCACTACAACTTGAGCTTCCCTACATCCAGTGTGAAGGTATACTGGATTGCAAGAAGAGGTATGCATTGGAGCGGAGTACTGCAGTCGTCGAAGAGAAGTGTTCAATCTACCCTGAGCCCAACATTCTTGTGCTGCACAGTGGAGGGAATGATGTGATCAGTCAACTACTCAGAAGGCTACGGTTTCAAATCAGAGCAATTTTTGCACAGCTGCAGTCGTGGTGGCCACGTTGTCATTTTGTGTGGTCTGACATAATTCCTCACCAGATATGGAAAACAGCAAGCATTCAATGGGCAGCGCACAAGGCCAGATGTTTACAGAATGGGTTCAAGCATAGCTTGATGCACAGGGTCAGTGGATTTACAATCTGCTATGACAGCATCACCGCAGAAGATGTTCACCTGTTCAGAACAGATGGCGTTCACCTTACTGAGGAGGGCATTGCGTTGCTCTTGACTGACCTCCACAACGGCTTGAGGAGAGCTATGCATTGGTAATACGCAGCTTGTGGGAAGAATGGAAAACACCCTTGACCAAGTAGGTCCAGTATGGTAAGAAACTATTATGAATTGTGTTGTGTAAAATTATATTTTTCTGAGTTTGGCAAATAACTAACTGTGGGAAGGAGTAGGTGAAGATGCTGAGAAAGAACAACTGTTTCAGAAGAGTGCTACCATGTACAACCGAGTATGTCAGTAACCATCCTGTAATACTTCATTTTTTTATTCTTCTTTTATCAGGCATGTGTAGAGTTTAGATGACAGGAAGGGCTTAGTAATACAGAACTTAGGCCCACTGCTGAATTGACACATGTAAAGAGAAAATGGAAAGGTAAGGAAGACAGCTGACACTGAAGGACGTCATGAGACTGCAGTGGTATCAGCTGTCTGAGTGGGTAGCCAGCACAGGTATCAGATGGCCTTGCATGCCTGTCCTGGGTTCATTAGTGGAGTGGTGGTCCTTACCTTACTTTTTTCTCTTTACATGTACCCATTCAGCAGTATGTTGGCTACACCAAGAATGTGTTTATTTGCAATGATACCAGTCTACATGGTAAAACAAATGGGTCTGAATGCTGTACACATGTTCATAGGTTCATACTAGGCTATCTGCCCGAGGGCATTTATAAGCCTAGCCCATCGTTTTGTGGCTTACGCCACCCCTTTAGTATGGGGAACTATACCCATTATTTTGCTGTGCCTCTGTCGAGCAGTGACACTGAGGTAATCCCTGGGGTATATCTGCGATCTCCCATCCATTGGTCAAGATTTCTCTTGAACAAGGCCAGCGAGGTGCTCTGCCTCACATATACCGGGATTTTGTTCCACAGCATAGGGAGTCTTTGGGTGATGAATCTATCCCTCCAGCACGTCCTATTAATGGTCGTGTCGAGGTTTGAGTCTCCGCCCTTGTGACTCTGATGGATCTAGATTTTTGAGGTGAAGCATATTCATCAAATCTGGGTTTGACATGGCCTTATATGTTAGGCAAAGGTCACCTCTGAGCAAGCGGTGCGACTGAATAGAGCTGGAGTTCTTTCAGTCGGGCAGCATAGGACAGATTTTTGAGACCCTTTATCCTTTTGGTGAGGAACTTTTGTGGCCTCTCCAGCTGCTGCAAGTGTCGGGTCAGATACATTCCGAATGGGGCATTGTACTCAATCATTGGTCTGATGAGTGATGAGTAAAGGGAGACCATGACCTCCCTTGATCTAGATGAGAATCCCTTCATGATAAGGTGGGCAATGTAGAAGGTCTTTCTAACTACTTTAGCTACATGGGTGTCGAATGACAGACTACTATCAACCTGGGTCCCCAGGTCTCTGATAACTTCTTCTGTGCTCAGTGGATTGCCACCTATTTGGTAGCTAGGGGTAACCTTGTTCTTCCCGAAGGGTATGACTATGCATTTTTTGGCATTTAACTTTAGGCCATGGCTCTGGCACCAGTTATCCGTTTCTGTGAGACCCTTCTGTAGGATATCTGTGTCAGATGTGTTTTCTACTATGGCGCCCAGTTTGCAGTCATCTGCAAACTTTGTCAGCCATAACCCTCCTATGTTTGCTTGTACTTGGAAAAGTAGATGCCAAACAAGAGTGGGCCCAGGACTGAGCCCTGTGGGACACCACTTGTGACGGGCTTTGAGTCTGACATGGCGCCAGCAACTCTGACCCTGTGGGTTCTGTCACTCAGCCAGTTTGCAACCCATCTTGTGATGTATGGGTTAACATTTAAGCTGATGAGTTTTTCAATGATACACGAGTGGGGAATTGTATCGAAGGCCTTCGCCAGATCGAGGTAGGCTGTATGGACTGCCTTTCCCTCGTCAATGGCTTTGGTGACTGTTTCGAAAAAGTCAACCAAGTTTAAAAGGCATGATCTGCCTTTGACAAAGCCAAACTGGGTTGGATCCAAAGTCTGCAAATTCCCTATGTCTTTATTTATGAGGTCCATTATGATCCTCTCCATGGCTTTGCAGATAAGGCTTGTCAAGCTAATGGGCCGGTAATTTACAGGATATCAGTTTGTTTAGGACTTAGGTTATGGAAATTATGATTTTTGTCATTTTTGGTAAATAACTTTGCAAGGGAACATCTGAATGTGGCAAGTAATACCTCATTTGAAGACAGTATTCATAGTTCCAACATGGTAAAATAACTATGCCTTTATGTTGTACACATGTACAGATGTCAAAGTTTTTTTCAGACTTATGGTTATGGAAATTATGATTTTTTTCATATTTTGGTAAATAACTTTGCAAGAGAGCATCTGAATGAGCTACATAATACCTCATTTTGAAGACATAATTCATAGTTCCAACATGGTAAAAGAATTGTACCTGTATGTTGTACACATGTGCAGATATCAAAGTTTGTTTTGGAGTTAGGTTATGGGAATTGTAACTTTGCAAGGGAGTATGTCAAGTAATACCTCATTTTGAAGACCATGTTACTCCTTACAACAAGGTAAAAGAACTAGGTCTGTGCACTGTACACATGTACAGATATAGTTTGTTTAGTCTTGTAGGATTACGAAAATTATATATTTCCAATACTTCTCATTATTATGCCCATATCTTTGCAAGGGAGCATGGCGATGACATAAATGATGCATCATTTTGAAGCTAACACTGAGACGCACAACTTCTACACTGATATGTAGGCTCCGTCTGTTACAGGTGATGAGATATTATAGCAATAATCCATGCCTGGCTGTGGTTAATGCTGGATTTACCCACGGTTGGTGTGGATTGGTCACGAGGGCAAAGCCAGAGTGGCCAAACAACGACAACCGTGGGTAAATCCAGCATTACCCATACCCATAAGTGGATTATTGCTATTATACAATGACATTATTTAAGAAAAAAAAAAATACTTTTCTTAAACAATGGCATTGTATAATGCCTCCTTGCTTGCCCTTCAACAGCTGTCTGGTATTCTGCGGCAGTTCTGATGTACTGCGCATGCTTACACAGTACATTAGAGCTGTGGGCAAAAGCAACGGAGAAAGCAAAATCTCTGTTGCTTTTTACAAACTGTCTCACTATGTTAAAGGAGTTTAACATAGCGAGACACCTTTAAAAAAAAGCAATGGAGATAGGAAGATCTCCGTTTTTTTAAAGCTGTCTCGCTATGTTAAACTCCTTTAACATAGCGAGACAGTGTTTTAAACAGCAATGGAGATCTTGCATTCTCCGTTGCTGTAAAAAAAAGTGTTATACTAATGGAAAGTCCGGGAGACCGGACCTTTTCCTACTACTATAACTCTGATTTACAACATGCATGCTGACCAGAGTGCACGTTTTGGAATATTAATAGTGGGGTTGTTGTATAACATACTTTATCAGTTATGAGAAATATTATATTAATCATATTTCTGTGAATATCACTGTAAAGGAGCATCACACAGTAATTGCTAAAGTATAATTTTAAAGCCGACATTCATACTAACAAATTAAATAGAAATGGTATGAGTCTACATGGTACACTGACCAAGATATTGTGCTTTGCTTTTCCAAAAAGGTAAAAAATATGCACAAAATATGCACACTATCAACATTCCTTACCAAATATTTAATAATGACTGATATGCAGGATCAACATTTACACTGTTGGAAGGTCAGTGTCTGCTGAACAACTTTCACATTTACATTTTTGGTCTAGCTTTTATAGTTAGAGTTATGAACATTTGTTTTCTGTATGGATTTACAAATGGATTTTCTGAAGATGGAGCTCAAGCTGCACTGTTGTTCCTATGGTGGAATTAAGCAGGCAGCTTTTTCTGAGCTGCTCCAGAGTGAATGAGTTAATTATGACAAGCATATGCAAAGCAAGCACACACAACATATCCTGACATTTGAAGGGAAGCACACCCTGACACTGCCTCATGCACAACTTCCATAACTGCAAATTAACAAATTTTGAAAATTACAGCATAACATTAGCATTAGGACCTGTAATGTTTAATAATGATATCAGTTTCAGTAAACTGTCCAAATGAGTGTCTGACAGAATGTCAGTATTTCCATTATTTTCCCTTGCATGTATTCCCTGAGCAGTTATGTCTGTGTATGAATGTAAAATGTAGTCCGTCTATACATGTAATGAGTCACATGAACAGCTACCACCAATTAATATTGTTTTAAATGAAGACAAAGCGAGAGGAGAATAATGTAGAAAATATGCAAACCACATGACAAACAGCCGAGTGAGGCAGCATAGTCACTGGATGACCACACATCAATATAAGGAATACAACAATACCAAATAAGAATTATGTTAAGTGATAAAAACTGTCACAGCCTGTGACACAAGGATCTAGTATATGTTGTGCAAGCATTATTCTCTTTCTACAACTGTATGCATGACCTACCTACAAGTTATCACAACCCTACAAAACGCAAATATCCAGGTGATGCCTGCTGATTATGAAATGGTACAAATAAATGCCTATGTGCAGAAGTTTCCCAAAACACAGAATACAAGTATGTTTTAACAAAACAATTGAAGGCATTGCAGACAGATGCAATACCAATGCTGCACAGAACGGCATGCCAAGTAGTCTACCAATAAAAGTGTTAACACTGATACACCAAACACCCATTCAGTATGTGAAAAGAAAAGATATGCACAACAGTGCCAGCACATGCATCAAAAACATTAAAGCACTATAGACTTGTATGTGAAACACCTACCCTCAACATCTGTTTGAGAGTTGCATATACCTGGCTGTCATTTAGCTGTGGTCTACAGTTTAAAAATCATTCTTCAGAAAAGATGGAGTGCTGCTAAATGATATTTAAACTGATATGTATTTTAATCATACTTGTAAACACAAGTATACTGTGAGTATTGTACTTACCTTACTGATGCTTTATGGGTATGCCTGCATTATAAGCAAAATACAGGTTAATGTCAAAAGTACAGGCTTGTAACAAGGATCAGATACAATTTATTTAAAAAAAAAATAAAAAAATTAAAGCAACTACCTCTCTCCCTTTGCTGCTCTTCCAGCCTGTGCATCCACTCGATGCACAATGCATGGTTACAAGTCTTGTCCTCAACACCTGCAAAACGAAAAGAATACCTATAAATGATGTAGTCCTAGAATAACAGTGATATACATTGCTCAGATCAGGTTCTAAAACTTTTCCTTTAAAGAACATCACAGGATC
Source organism: Protopterus annectens (assembly GCF_019279795.1). NCBI lineage: Eukaryota > Metazoa > Chordata > Ceratodontiformes > Protopteridae > Protopterus > Protopterus annectens. Next base: position 482,530,298 of record NC_056734.1, read on the forward strand.
ACCACAGACATTTTGAAATGTCAAACACACACACACACACACACACACACACACACACACACACCTTGGAAAAGACTTGAAAACAAAGTAGAGGACTGGAGATTCAAATCTGCAACTCTAAGCTACATCCACACTCTAACCATGACACCTACCTGCCTAGCTAACCCATCTTACATAAAGAATATACTGTGTGAATGCAGTGAAAAGACTTGGGATTACGAATGTGCAGGGATGGGTTACTAATATGGATCACGGCTTAGAATTTACAAAAAGGACAATGTGCTGGGCATTTAGGTAAATTTGCAAAAATTAATTCATGCCAGCACAGTGGTCACAACCAATAATAGCAAGTGTAAACCTTCATCTCTCAAATGGTGGGACAGTGTCATCGACCACACAACTTCTGTGAACAGACAAATACAAGGTGCTGTAAATCAGGGACACAGTAATGTATGTGGGAGGATTACTTGTAAAGATATTCACTGGCAAAGTACACATCACAAATTAAATGCATACGCCACTTAATCTCCCCATTCTGCATTTCAACTGTACAACAGACCATCTGACTCCCTCCAATGGTAAGGATGAGATGGTTGTTGAAGTGAATTTAATAACAAATGAAAAAGTTAGTTTTGCAAATCATAGCAGATTCCACAAAACTTTTTGGCAGAAAAATAGCTATTGACAGATTACAAAGGTATTCATAGAAATTCAGCAAATAAGTTATTCATAAGCTTGCACAAATTAACCGTTAATAACAATAAGCAGGTATGTACAGCAGAATTTCTGAAAATGTGTGAAAGACACAACAATAAAAATATAATGATATGCTTTCCCTATGTGGAGTTAGGCCAGCATGCATATATGTTGGTTTGCTGTGGGTTAGTTTCTTTACAGGCTGATCTACCAGCCAGCTCATTTTCCTCTTAAGTTACTGAATGCGTGTATCTGTATTCCCGCAGATAATGGACAAATACAGAAATATTTGACACGACCACTATGGATCATCATGATCTACATAAATAACAGATATCAACAAACATTAAAAAGGAAAAGATATGTGTAAGCAGTCAGACAGGTATTCCTCTTGGCTTACACAAATGGGACTTTAATAAGACTGTTCACTTTATTAAGAGAAACTGAGTAAAGAAGTTATTTAGGAGTTACTATTCACACAGACATGTAGACTAAGTGGTACTGTTGTAGTATTACGGATAACTACAAAATGGATAGTCAGCAGTGGCCTAGATGCTACAGGCGTGAGTGATACAGGATTATATTGGACGTGTGAAATGATGTCATTATATACTGGAAGACAGTTGTACATCTACAATGTTAAACATCATGTACATTATTAACATTAGTAAATAAATAAAACCCAGGGGAATAGAATCCATACTGATATGTAGAACATTTTATTAACTATCCAGAGGAGCTAATTATCAGAGGAGCTACTTAATGGTTATAAAAGGCATGTATCCAACATATTTGGGACACAGCTATATCTCTAAATTCTGTAGGAATGCCCAGGTATACATAATACTTACTGTAGGCATCTACTGGTTGTTGATGCACCTCACCAACTCTCTGATAAAGCTCCCCTGCATCCCTCCGATGCACTTCATCATAGCAGTGGCAAACTTGCACTCCCGTCAGGTAGATTCCTATATGTCGTTGATACTCCCTCACAATTCGGTTCAAAATGTTGATCATCATGAAGTTCTGTGGTCCGGCTCTCATGCGATGCTCCACTCCAGCACAGTTTCTCAATGGTCTCCTCCTCAGTCCAATTGGGTTCCTGGTCATGCTGAAGCCTCCCGGAAGTAGCCATCTCAAGAATATAAATAGTCCAATAAAAAAAATACACAGACCTGAAAATTGCTTACTAAGGTTATACTATGCTTGCAGGTAGCAATGTTCTGATCTGTAAATGTATCAAAAATCAATATTTAAAAGTAGCGCTTATGTCATGTTATCAGATCATTGGAAAATAACATGCACATGCCACACACAGTCCTATTTAAAGATACCTATTGGGTATTTCAGCAGAATACCTTCCCGTTACACTGAGCTATTGGTTAATGTGTCAAATTTTGAAAACTTAAGCAGATGTGCACAAATGGGCTTCCAAAAACTTGAAATTTAATGAACCTCATTAATATGGCGCAAATGGTACTTAAAAGATGTATGCACACAGCTGCTCTTACTTTCAGTTATACCCAAGTCATAAGTAGCTGCTAAGGTAATCTGGCACCTGCTAGTATTGCTGTTTTGTGGAATATTAGCTCATTATACACTTAGGTTAACACTGCTCATTATTAAATGTATCTCCTTAGATTGAGGCATTTATGGAAAATGTGTGCATTATGAAATATATTTGTATCTTACTGGCATGGTGCAGGATTTACCTGTATGCATAGAGGTGTTGACATCTGCATCAAGGACATGCAGTAATTTCCCATATGCACTTGTACGGACAGATGTAAATAAAACCGAACATTACATAAAGACAAATTTACAGATTATCTGCATTATCTTGCAGGTATGGAAAACTACAGATTCTGACATTTTGTCTTTGTTGCTATGTACTATTTTACTCCTTTTGCTGTTATTGATATTTACCCATTGATGATTTTTAGAACAAGTATTAGAATTACTGGGTTAATACAAAAAAAGGATCCATACCATCTGTGGCCTGCTTACAGATCCTGCGGTTTTCCTATATTTTCCATAAATTGTTCAATTGGGTTACTCTCTGCTGATGTGGAGGACATTCACCACTCAGTAATGACTGTGTTGATATAAGGTCATCATGTATAACATGTCATATAACAGACTGTTTTTGAATGCTAGTCTGTTTAGGCTACAGTTGCATTACATCTACAGCCATCACACATTGCTATTGGTCTACCCTGTTAGTATAAAATGCATGCAGACTGCGGCTCCTGTGGCATGATGCTGCTGTAGTTGCACCTCCATTACTCAAATAATCTACTGTAAGGGGTTTGAATCCCACAGACATCATCTAAAGATATCACAAGTTATGTTGCTGTTCCAGGTATTATGTATTCAGGCATTGTTTTTTTGGTTTTGTGTGTCACATTACTGAATGTAACAGTGAGTATTTAAAAGAATTTTGCATTGCACAGGAATGCATAGTGTCTACAGTGGCATAAGCTGTCCACATAATCATCCCCATAAGTAGGCCCCCACATGAATCTGAACATGTGCATATCACTGTCTTTCAGATGGCAAACCGATCTAGGGGGCAACAATTTCTCCCCACAGGAGAACGAGATTGTAATACATACCCTGCAACAACAAGGAAGAAGTCTCCTTGGATGGGCAGGGAATACAGTATGCAGGAAGGAATTTTGGGCCGACATCACCAACATGATTAATGCAGACAAAGGTCACAATAGATCTCAGGAGGTCTGTCGCTGATGCTGCTCTGATAGGATCCTCCATGCAGCAGCCAACAAGCTATGATGGTGTAGGAGACTCCGAGCTGCCACGAGTGGTGGCCCACTACTGACATCCCCTGATGCGATCACAATATTTCTTGCATCCCTGCATATGGTGAGTGGGGAGCACCACATCTTGGGATGGGAAAGAAGCAGGTGCTCCAGGCCACACATGTATGTTTTACTTTCCATAACATTCAGGACTACAGAGTAAATCACCACATACTGCTGTTAGATGCATATTCATGTATGTTCATTTTTAATTTTCAGTAGCAAAACTGCATCATGCACAGGGATCCACACAGGGTGATTATCAATGTACGTGTAATGACATGTAACCATACAAATGCAGTACAGACAGAACAGTGCAATCATGTGTAATGTTGACTGCAGTAATGTTCACATGTCCAATTACTTCTGCACAATAGCAGGCGAGTGCCTCCATACAGTGTTACTGTGAACACTACCTGTTATTGCCTCAGCTTCATATCATGCCACTGCTGTTTTACTGTCATATTGCTATTTCCCTAACATTGTAACAGTACAGTTGTGTAAAGACTTACCAGAACAGCAGATGCCCTTCGCTTCACTATTGCAGTATTCCTTACACTACGGATCCCCTGCCAAGGATAGACCAACATCCAGCCATCATACCAAAGTCTTAGGTTTTTATAGGGACATTGTAAGTCTTACACATGCTCCCCAATCATGCTGTAGGGCATAAAGGTAATGTACAGACATCCTTCCTCAGAAATGAAAAGCCCAGCAGGAACAACAGTCCAAGAAGTAAGAGAAACATGTGCATCCAGAAAGAAAAAAAGGGGGGGGGGTGAAAACTGCAACAGTGAAAAGAAGAACATCTAGTTACGGTAAGATTTTACACAACTGTTAATATGTCTTTCCATATCACTGTTGCAGTACGTCTGACTAAGGAGAGCACAAAAGCTCAAGAGGAAACTTGGGAGGAAGGGCCAGCAGAGCACTCAAAGCTATGCAGGATAGCCCTGGCAAATCTGATTCTAGCCCTAGAAATTATATCCAACTTATAATGTTGGTAAAAGTATGTACCAAAGTACAAATAGCTGCCTCAGGGATGGAGCTGGTATCCAGTCCTTTCAAGAAAGTACTATAAGAAGCCACATCCCTGGTAGAATGAGCCTTAACAGAAGTAGAAAGAAAGACTTTTCCCATGAAAAGTGTAACAAAAGGAAATGGCCTTTGAAATCCAAGAAAAAAATATAGTGTGCTTAGAGACCTATAATGAAAAGAAACACAAAGTTGCTCAGATTTATGAATGGCTTTAGTTTTATCTAAATAAAACCAGAGTTGTCTACACAAATCCAAGGTGTGAAGAACCTTTACCCTAGCAGACTGGGGAGAAGGGAAAAAAATGGGCCTATGAATAGACAACTCATTAAACACCTTAGGCATAAAAGGAGGATTAGTATGAACAAGCACCTTTTCCCTATGAAAAACCAAAAAAAAAGATGATGTACAGCCATAAGAGAGTGGGAGGCCTGAAGGGGCAGAAAAGGAGACCTCATCTCTTTGCTGTTGATATGATTCTTTTTCTGACAAAAGGGACCAGAGGCCCTAAGGCTTTACAGGGCCAAAATTAGCTCACCATCCAACATCTGTGGCATCTGAAAAGTGTGCCCAAGAGGGGACTGGAGGCTGAAAAGGAAGCCAGAGTTTGAGAGACAGTGGATGAATCCACCACTAAAGCTCTAGCTTGAGGTAGGGAAGAACAGGAATTGGAAAGTCCAAATGGATGCGAATGTTGAAGCCAGACTAACTTTAGGAACCACTTCTCATATGAAGCCTGGCAAGAGAAAGCATAGGAATGGTGGCTGTAACTTGAGACCAGAGGAAGAAGGGATTAAAAAACTGTAATCAAATTTAAGGCCTTGGAAGCAAGCAGGGATGCAAGCAAAGGAATGGTCTGGAGCCTGCATTCAAAAAAAAAAAAAAAAAAAAAAAAACATAACTGTGAGAAGGAGTTCAGAAGGAATTTTGAAAATGGACTATAAACCCTAGGCTCTGCAGGAGGCAAATAGCATAGTGAAGGTGCTGAAGAAAGGTCCCTGGAGAGGAAGCTTGAATGAGTAGGGTCATCCAGTTAAGGAAAGATCTGCATTCCCCTCAGCCTGCAGAAAGAAATTACAGGGGTGAGGTATTTGGTGAAGACTCTTGGGGCAGCACAGAAACCAAAGGGCAAAACAGAGAACTGAAAATGCAAGGAAGAAACAGACACATGTAAAAAATTCCTGAAATGGGGATGAACAGGAATATGGAGATAGGCGTGCTTGAGATCGAGAGACAAGGAAGGCTTCAAGTAGAAGAGGAAGCAGAGTTTAAAGGGATAGCATTCGGAAGAAAGGAACCTTTAAAAAGGTGTTGAGCTGAGAAAGATCCAGAATGGATCATACAGACTGCTCAGAGGTGACTTGTGTCTGGCATATAAGGCCGTTTCAGACCCAGTCTTGATGGAGTTTGCTGCATATCCACAAGACAAACTCCACTCGTGTAACACTCACCCAAGGCCTTAACCTGGTCTGTGACATTAATAGAACTTGTTGGCAGGATAGATTTGTGTCTCAAATACTCCCTTGTCAGTGGATAGACTCCCTCTCCATGTCAAGCAGAGTACCTCTCTAGCCCTCTAAAAGGAACCTGGACGACTGGATGAGAAAAAGAAAATATATTCCTGGCATCCCACCTGTGTCCCTGTTGGACAGGGGAAACCGGTGCTGACTTTGAGGGAACATGGGCAAAATTATTGTCCAAGCTTACAAGCGCCTTTGGGCCAGTAACCTAGTATCATCCTATGAACCTATGGGTCTCTTGGTGCCTTCTTTCCTGGGAAACAAACATTCAGAAATAAAACCCTTTCTCCTTTTGAGAGGTAGAAACTGCTTGGGATGGTTCCTTGAGACAACAGGAGATCCAGTAAAAATGGCAGATTTTCATGAGGAGGTTGAGGAATCCTCAAAAAAGCAGGAAGGGACTTCCATATCATGTAATACCCCTGATGAATGACGGCTAGAACCCAAGATGAATGACGGCTAGAACCCAAGAATTCTGAGTAACCCTTAAATTGTGAAGGGACAGGGAAAGATGAAGACAGAGGAACATGATTTAGTAGGGAGGGAAGAAGTTAGACAGAACCTGGTTTGCTGGAAAAAGAGGCTATACTTAGCAGGTGGAGCTCTACCTTTGGGAGGAGGAAGACACTGTCTACAAACAAAGGGCAGACTTTCTCTAAAATTTGGAACAGGGGAAACAAAAATATGTTTCAATTCCTGCATAGTCTTACACTTCTCCTGAAGAGACTTAAAAAAGCTCAGCAAGCAGCTGCAGAACCAAAGAGATGTCATTTTTCAAGCAAAGCATCCATTAATTTGGCCTTAATATCCTCAGGCAAAGGCTGAAGATGATGCCAGGAATAACGCATTAATACAGAACCAAAGGCAGCAGCTCTAGAAGAGGTATCAGCTTCATCATAACTACATTTAATGGAATGGTGACTGACTTGAGAACAGGACCCCAGGAAAGAGAGGGCTGAAGCTTTCCCCTCAGAATCTGGAAGGTTTGAAATAGCTTGAAAGGCCCGAGAGAGAAGAGGGATAAACATACCTGGTCATACTGGTCTAGTAATTCACAGCCCAAAACACCAGGGTAGATGCAGTATACACCTTTTTACCCAATCTTTCCACGGACCTACTGTCCTTGTAAGAAGGAAACAGTTTAGAAGAAGGCAAAAGCTTAGAAGGCTTATCAAAAGAAACAGAAATAACACAAGAGTCAGCAAAGGGACACTTGTAAAGAAATTTACAATCATCAGGCACCTTATAAATGTATAATATATGTATAATGTTGTTGTTTGTCTTTCGGCTTTTCCCGGTTAGGGGTCGCCACAGCGGAACTCTGGTCCACTAATGATTGGCAGCTGTTTTTTTTTTTTTTTTTTTTATGGTGTCGAGTTGCAGCCCGACGCTCTACCTTCAACGAAGGCATGCCCATTCAACGCATGTCTTTCGAACGCCCACTCGACCACGGGGAGGACATGCAGGCTCCACACAGAAGGCACTCCCAACCCAAACTGAGAATCGAACGGGAGAACCTCTTGCTGTATAACGTACTAAATGTATAATATGTCAGTATATAAAGTAGGACATTTCAGTGCATTAATGGAATATATTTTCAACCTAATGCTAAGTTTTCATGCAATACAGAAAGTACTGTGTACGCATTAAGATGCCCATGTGAAATGGTTTATATAGGTGAAAGTAAAAGAGCATTTAAAACTAAGATGCATGAACATATCACAGACATCAGAAATGAGAACACAGAGAGTCCACTTGCAATGCATTTAAAAAAAAAAAATCACAATAGTAATCCACAAGGCTTATTAGGAACAGTTTTGGAACATATTCCTAATACACAGTATAATATTAATGTAAAGAAAAAAACTTTTATATAAAGAAACTCTTTTTATATTGAAACACAGCACACTTGCCCCTAGGGGCATCAATATAGAATGTAATTGGAAAGTTTTTATATGAATTTTGTATTTGAAATGTTTTACTTGGTTAATTACTGAATTGTTTGAATGAACGATTTATTGGTTAATTGATATATACTATTGTATAAATATGTGCTGCATTTTCTTTGTATGTATTCTCCTTGGAAGGCTACTGCTGAGGCTCTAGAGGTTGGATTAAATATCTATTGTGGAAGATCCTGGTCTTTGGTCATTTATATTTTGGATTTTATCTTTTGTTTTTTATTTTACTTGTTGTGAACCTTATAAAACTTATCAGGTTTTTTAGGAGCAGGGTCTGGGAATCAGGAGTCTAAGAAGCAGCTGAAAATGTATCCAACAAAGAAGCAAGAACAGGAGGAATAGCAGAGGGCTTAAGAGACTCCATTTGGAGGACTTCATAATGGCTGTTCTGAACATCAAAAACCTGGGTGCAGTTCCACTTAAAAAATTCCATCACACAAGAGAGGATATCCCCCCAAAGGAAATCTCCTCCAAAGGAGAATCTGGACAATTACAAGCCTTCCTCTCAGAACCATAATCCAATGGAGAGGGAATCTGGGAGGAATAGGCCAAGGACTCCTCATCAGAAGAATCCTGGTCTCTGGGGCTCTTAAAAGAAGTAGAGTACCAAAGGGGACAGGAAGAGAGATCCCCCCAAGGGGACGTCAAAGCCATGACAGCATTAAATGATCACTGTGTAAAATCCTGCCATTCACGCTGAAGATCCTTAGTAGCAGGGAAATATGCCTTGTCATCTGCTTCTTCTTTAAAGGGACATCAGCCCTAAACATCTTAGGAGGTTTGGACCCCTGCCAACAGTCAAACAACATAGTGGGAATCTCCTCCCTGACAAGAATCTGTGGAACACTCCTTCGTCCCTTGGATATTATCAGCCATAGTTCCCCCTGAACATCCAAAATGGGCATCTGCAGGGCCTGCAAGGATGTACGAGAAGCTGGATCCATGCTGGCTTCTGAAGCAGTCATGGCAGAGGAATCTGACTGACAAGATGGGTGAACCTTCAAGCATTCACCAGCCTTGAGTAAGATGTCTGGGCGAGGTGGTGCAGTAGAATAATCTGATCTAACTTTTTTGGCCTTCTTAGTAGACAATAGATAGTGGACCCTCACACTAGGAGATTCTACCATTGTACCCTGTGCCAAAAAATTAAGACTGTAGTTTTCCAGGTAGATGGATAAAGAGGAGACAACATTTATGAAAAGTTTTAGGGACATCTGACAAACAGGGCACAACATATGATTGTGAGAAGCACTCAGGCAAAACAAACACTGTTTGTGACTGTCCTTATGGGGAATATGTCTAGCACACTGGCATTTTCCCTTTCTGGATAACATGTAACCTTACAACCAACAGTAAAAGGTAAGACAAAAAAGAAAACCTTCAAAGGGGCACTTATCTGAAATGGCTTGGTAACCAGCAGATGAAGCAGAATTCAGACAGGCAATCAAAGGACTGTTGGCAAAGAAGTTCTGAAGAAGGTATATCTGTACATCACCTTTATGCCAAAGGCCTGAGTAGGGAGCATACGTGTGATGTACGATATTCCTATAACAAGGCTTTGGTATACTGGCCAGATGTCAGGCTACACTTGGCAAGGGATACCTAGTATAAAGAATACTGCAACAATGATGTGGAAGGACATCTACAGATACATCCTCTGGGGGCACAAGACATGCAGGTGTTAAGTACAGACAGACCAGGTATGTTACCACAACATGTTCATAGGTTGCAGCAATGTGCAGAAGACCTGTGTTGCAGGACATTAATGTTACTGTTTTCTACACAGGGACATTTGGCCAACAGGTGCACTGTATATCACGTGGGCATCAGCAGCCCTTGTTACTGTGTTGTATATGTCATCATGTCAGTATTCTGCTGCCTGCATAAATGACAGTGTTGTCTTTCTCTCTACTTTACCACTGTAGGATCCCCAGTACAATTTACACACTCAGCATTGGTAATAGCATACCACTGATAGACTCCCAATCTTTCGTACGTCACTGCTATGGTTCCTGTTGTTGTCCTCCATTAAAAAATTTCTACCCATTCATACGGCAGATGACATAATCATCATCAAGTGCACAGACAAGTGGTATGTGCATGTAATACTTACTGCTTGATTCAACAGAGTTGGAATGGTCCATGTTGGCAATGATGTTATTAAGAATGCTATAACTGTTTCTCTACAACAGTTGCACTTCACCCCTCTCCTCCTGTGCCATCTTCCCACAAGGACTTGTCAGGTGTGTATTATGACTGTATTCCTCACATATGTCAGGTATGTTGGATATGCAATATTATCAACTCAGTGTTATATAGATTCCGTGATCCACACACTGACAAGACCTCATGGTAATTCATTATCTGCACCACTGTACTGAGATGTGTGCCAAGTGTCTAATGATATACAGCATGTGATGCAAGCAACTTTACCAGATCTGGGTCATGTGTCACTTCTTTTAGCACATCAACTGCCTTTATTCTCCTTTGCCCATCCACTAATCCAAATATGGGATCTGATGTGTCTCAGTAGGTTAATATGGCCCTTGGTACACAGGGCACTGACATGGGGACACAGTAAGGCCCAGATGGGTACACAGGGCACTGACATGGGGACATAGTAAGGCCCAGATGGCAACAGTCATATGGATGCAGCTGCAACTTCAGATGTGGAGGAAAACTTGTCCAGCAATTCTGACAATTAGGGGACATCACAGGGTGGACAGGATGAGGCCTGTGAACAACAGATGGATGGCAAGACTGCTACTGATGCTGACACACATTGATACTGCCCAGTGCAGTAGACTTTGGCCTGCAGTTGGTGTGCATGGGCATGTGTCAGAGTATCTGCCTACTCCTACAGGCAAATGAATGTTCCCAACAATGTCATGGATCTGACATAAGTGCATTTGACTATGCCACATATTGTGTTGCACACCAGATGAGTGTGATGCACAAAGGACAGGAGTGCAAACACAGTGAGGTAATGTTATCACTGACTGCACAGAATTAAAGTTTCTGTGGCATGGTCCATAAAATGCCTGGCCATGACTATTCTACAGCCCTGACTGTGCATAGCCAATTGTCACATGGGAGAGGCAGGCCCCTTCTCAGAAGAACAAACCTTGCCCACTGGGCATCAATGTCTATACTCCAACGTGCACACACTTCTACTGCTGCCCCATCTGATGTGGGCCCAGCAGTCAAGACCAGAAAGTCAAGTCACAGTCATACTCCTTCCCACGGTATATCTCCACATGGTAGATCCACCCCATCATTCTCCTCTGTGGAGCAATCTGGGCCAAGTATGGAAGAGACAGACCAGACCTCAGCATGAACAATCAGCACGGGCACCCTAAACTCTGTTGCAACAACACTTAAATGGATCCACTCTGTCCATTAGTATCAGTCTTACCTAGTGGCGATGATTGTTGTGCATAACACTGACAATGTCATTTGTATGTGTTCATTGAAAAGTCTGATGCCACGGGAGTCAGTTTTACTAAACATAGCAGACTCCCATTTATTACATTACTTTATCCATACTTTACAGCAATATATTTTGCTTGTGATATGGACAACAATTCTGCATTATGTCTGAGTGTTTTCCTGTTTGCATCTTTTTATAGTGGACAGATATGAATGTGCTGCACAAATATGTATTCATTATTGTCTGCCATACACAGATACATCAATATGAGTGTATGCATACCTGTGTCAGTTATGCCTTGAGTTGATGATCATTGTCTTGATAGATTTGTATATATTCAAACTGTAATATGTTAGGATGATGTTTTTATGTCTAATGCTCAGTGTGTACTGGGTAATTGCCATTAGATGCAATCTGTGATGCTGTGGTAAGACAACACCTGAACATCAATGTTTAGTGTGTGTAATTTTGTATGTGTGGCTTGTCATGACTCAAAGTTGTGTGTCAGGCACTGACATGTTGCCTGGGCCTGCACTCTTGGTTGCACCCGCCGTCACCCAAGCCCGTGTCATCTGTCCTCTTGCTCCTCCTCCAAAACCTGTGGAATATCATCCCTAGACATTTGGGTTTTGGGGTAGTTCACCCACACCTGCAGCTGGAAGACCAATTTGTGCTGTTAGCACATTACATAGCATGGCAAATACAGTTTATCATCTGTGCTGACTTCTCCGGTGTGTATAGCAGTGCACCGCTAGATACAGCCAGATATCTGAACCTAGTTTTCAGTACACCAAACACACGCTAAAAAGGTATTTCTTGTTGCATGTGCTCTACTGTAGAACTCCTCTGCAGCGTTTGATGGTTCTCTGTACAGGGTCATTAGCCACGACAAGTGGATAACAGTCACCTGTTGTGGGGAATAAACACACGTTTGTCAGCATGGATATTCTTATCTTACATCAAAGCTGTGTTCCTGTGCTTATCCAGTTATTTCACCTTGCTGGAATGTGGCCCTCAACTTTTCCTCCATATGGCAGCATCATGGACACTTCCAGGATGTATTGCCATGACATTTGTTATGCTGCCATCTGCTGCACACACAAACTGGCAAGATAGGGATGGCATCTCTTTCTGTTAGTGCATCTCTCTGCTTCTGGATGAGCTGGGGTCTTGATAGGGATGTGCTTGCTGCAGTAGATTTCATCCACATGTGAGTAGTTTGCAAGGTTATAGAAGTGGTGAATAACAGTTCTCCACTCCTTGGGGATCAATGGGAAGTGTAGTTATCCACATTGCGCCAGGAATTTTGCTAGAATATTTCTGGCAGCTGTCTGTGATACTCCCACAGCATCCCCTTGTGGCTCTGGAATGTATCAGATGCAAGTACACCCAGGCTGAGACACACTTTTCTTTCAAGGTGGACGAGTTCCCTTGCAATGTCCACACAGATGTGTGGAGCATATATGTTGCACACAGCCTGCACCAGCTGTCTGTCAAGGTATACCTGTCAATGATTAGTTGATCTGACAGTTGGTTTAGTTGCAGCCTTGTTCTCACTCTAGCTGGCTGTCTTATATGGTGCACAGCCAAATTCTCATCCATGGCTTGTAGTACCGGAGCATGTTGCAGTTCATTCACTGCAGGTAGCATTTTTTTTAAATATTTTGGTGATATTATGAATTTCATTGTATTCTATAGTAATAGCTTTTGCTCCTTGCAATGCAGTATAGCATATGCCAACGATTTTGGAAATGCAGCCAGCATTGCAATTTGTCACATTTAAGCTGCATTGGACAAGCACTGTGTTTTGGAATCTGACGGGCGTGTGTGGAATCCATAATTACCCTCTACTGAATGGTTAAGTACTTGGACTGCTTGCAGAATGTCTTCTGAAATCACATCCGCAGCTAGTGCGCTCTTCTTTCGGCGTGCTGTTCTGTCCAAAAATAGCTTTTTGGAATCCAGAGCAGAATGTACAGCTGCCCCCAATTTCAGACTTCTCAACTCACACTGAACATTTATTAGCTAAAGGAAACCAACTCATTGCATTCACAATGTTTTCTTATTTTTTTAAACCAAGATGCGTACACACAGAAAACTTTGCACCAAGGGCATTAATACAGGCATTCACCTATGCAAAACTAAGAGAAAACATCTGAAGTCTACACATATAAATCAGTGCACTTTTACAACTCAAACCAGCAGCCCAAGATTAAAGCATAATACATGCTTTTATTCAGCGTTTCTTCTCTTTTTACATTGTTTCCTACATTTTGTAAAACTAAAATGTTCTTGTTTACTTTACTATCTTTATCACATGCAATCAGTGAAAACACCTCACCCACTCATTTTAGATACCAGACTACATAATACAGAAATCTGCTTTAGTATACAACATGCAATTTATATCATGAAATGTTTTATACAAATAATTTTAAGAACAAAATACTTTTACTTAAAGTTATTGTTTTTAGTAACCTTCCAAACATTAATGACACAAAGCAGGGTATATGCTTTTCAGTCAACCCACAAGTTTAACAAAGTCAACAAACTCCAATCTTTCTCCGCCACTTCTTGTAAAGCCATATTTCACAAATGTGATTGATTCTTTATAATCTCACATTTAGAGAGTCCTCATCTGTTTGATGGCTCACTTAATATTGGACAAATGTTTGTATTTCCTCCTTAGCCTGGTCTGAATAAAAAAATGTCCAATTCCTCCAGGAAAACATATTTTGAAGACAGCACGATGCAACATCTTGAATCTCACCCTTGCCTTCTGACATTCTCCGATTGCTAGGATAAAACATTTCCTTCTCTTCTGCCTGTTGTACAGTGAATAATCAATCATTTTCCACAAACACTCTTGTCTCCAATTTTTAACACTTTGACCTTTTGCCACATGTTTGTCGAGATAAACTCTTTTCTGCTGGTATGATTGCATCTTTACTAAAAACAGGGCTTGGCTGGTTTCTCACAGCCAGATTTGCAGCATACACTCAATATGCCCTTTAAATTAAACAAATGCTGCTGTGGAATACCAGTACAGTTGCTTATTTGGGCCTTTATAAAATTAATATAGTCTGTTCCTTCCAGTTTGTATAGTGCAGCAGAGAATCTTACATTTTCACTGCATGCTCTGGCTTCTAACACTACCATTTTTGAAATAGCTCTTCTCGAGAGGTCTCCTACTCAGCCAGCCTTTTCTTCACTTCATTCAACCTTTGATTTTTGCAGTTTTATCAGTTCATCTTTATAGCTGCTTAAAGCTTCTTCCACTTTTCAGCCTTTTGTTGTTTGAGATGATATACTTCTTCAAAGTTTTATTTATTTTAATAATCTCTAAATGCATTTGATTTACTTTTCCTACAAATTACAGGAAGCCACTTATTGTGCCAAAGATGGAGCTTGAACTGTTTTTTTTTGCTGACCAGCTGCAGTATTCCCAGTCACCGTCTTCTCTGTCTCTTGTAGTTTTCTTTTATGTTCTAAGTTTCTTCTTTGCTGGTATCCAGGCAGTGTACTTACTAACCAGTAAATGAATTTTACTAAAGCTGTTAGAATTACTAGCCATTATCTCTCAGTTTCTTCTTTTTTCAGGAGCTGAAATTAGGCTGATGATCAGTGTGCAGCCATCTTTGAAAAGTCCTATATCCTTAAATATAGAAATGCTGTAGTTTTCTTAAGACTGAACAACAGCATTGTGAGGCATTAATCAGATCTGTATCTCACTTGCCAGACACAGCGTTAAAGAGCTTCCTTCTAATGACACACTTTCAATTTTCACTTCTGCCTTTACACCATTCCTAGTTTTTGAGAATACATGCCATTAACCTCCACACAGGTAGCGGTCTAGCAGTCTACTATATGCAGCAACAGGACAATGCCACTACACAAGATAACTTAATAGCAAGTTTAAAGTAAATGCACAACTAAGAGAGAAAATGGGAGACTGCATCATAGAAAAGAAAACAGCTATACAGTGGACAGAGAGAGTGACAAATGGATGGGGAGTCAGGAAGCCTCAGTAGTAAGAGAGACAAGAGAAAGAAACTAATTCATAAGCAAATAAAAGGAGGACAGCATGAATAATAAAATGAGGCTACTCAAATGTGGCTGAGAAGGATTAAAAGAGTATGCAGAGGATGATAGCAGTGCTGGAAAGAGAGACATGAAACTGTGAAATAAGGACAGTCTAAGGGGCAAAATTCTTATAGGTCTACAAATGAAACAGGCAGCAGGGTAAAGACAAAAGACAACTGATGTTCACAGGGAAAGAGCAAAGACAAATGGGAAAAGGAAACAGTTTTCAAAAAGTGGTTGATTAACTGACAGAAACCATTTATATTAAATGCAAGATGTGTCAAGTAAGACAATGGCCAAAGCAAATTATAAACTGTTAAATGCAGTCAGAAAACAGAATGCAGGCCCAAGCTTTTTACACTTTTAGGTAAATCTGATCTGACAGAAAAAACAAGTCAGTGGCAAAAGTGACAGCAATGCACTGGGAGCAACTTTCTGTACAAAATTATGGAGGTCAGCATCTTTTTCAAAGATGCACTACTGCCTTTTGCAGGAAGAACAAGGAAACAGGGAGCTAAGGAGTCAAGGTGAGAAACTAGCAAAACAATAGGGATACAAGAGAGTAAGTGGTTGGTGAACTGTTGTAGTACATGTCCAGAGCATACCTCTACTGAGAGATCATTATATCAGAAGTGAAAAAACACATTTTATAACAACGTAACACTTAACATGGCATGGCCAGAACCTACTGTACTACATGTTAAGAAGCTACAATGAAATTGCTAAAAAAAAAAATAGATTAGCTGTCTTGGGTCCATTTATTTCTCAGCACCACACTGTTATTCCCAAAATTTTTGTTAAGACCTACAGCTTGTTATATACATGCACGAAACATCACTTCAAATTGGCCATCTTTTATATTGCATTATACATTTGTCACTAGTGGTGGGTGTACAGGTTTCACTGTAGGGTAGGAATACTCTACACATCCAGAATACATCTTCACTAAACTTGTTCTTCTTTCAGCTTTTCCCGGTTAGGGGTCGCCACAGCAGAACTCCGGTCCGCTAATGATTAGCAGTAAAATTTTTACGGGTGCCAAGGGGCCAGCTCGATGCTCAACCTTCAACGAAGGCACGCCCATTCTACACATGTCTTTCGAACGCCACTTTACTGCGGGGAGGACATGCAGACTCCACACAGAAGGTGCTCCAGCTAAGAATCGAACAGGAGAACCTCTTGCTGCAAGGCAACAATGCTACCACTGCACCACCGCGGCTTACAACTAAACTAAAAGTAAAAATCATATTTGCTACCAGAAAAAGCAGGGTCTATATTATATCAGTGAATGCTTAACTTAGCAAACGTTGTATAATTGACCCAAATATGTTGAAACACCAAAAGGCCGAACACACAGAACTGTGATTTTTTCGCTGCTCTGTTAAAAAAAACAAACAAAAAAAAAAAAAAACAAACAAACACAAACTAAAGTGATGTGCCCCCCACACACCCCCTACTTAAATATACCAACTCCAAGATCACACCACAGTGGAGGAAATGGAAAAGTCCCAAAACAGCCCAGTGATTTTTTTTCCCTGGGGAAAAAAAATTGCTGTTCCGTGCTTTCAGGATTTCACCATTTCGAATAAAAAGAGTCGATTAAACAGCATTTGCTGATTTAATAGCAACTCAGAAAGCAAGTGTCACTGCAAAGATAAAAACTCATTCTGCTGACAGAACAATATGGCATGGTCAAATTAAATCCCTATGGGCAGAATATAGGTCTTAAATACATCCTGTAGCTATTTATCCTATGGGTTTCCATTATGGGTGGATGTAGAAGTCCTGGTCAAGGTGTAAAATGCAGCACATATCCAGAATATGTCTTTACCAAACTGTTACCCAACAGAAATTCCAAGTGCAATTCTTCTCACTTCAAACATGACATTATCAAAACTTAAGAGAATGGAGTGGTCCAAGCAAATTCAACATTCAGTGAAAATCCTCAACAGAAAGACAGTTTTAAGGGCATTTATTCGAATGTAATTTCCTGAAAGTTTTATTTACTTATTGTTACCTGGGTAGAACAAGGATCACAAACAGTCCAATTTGTGCTTCAGCCAGGAAAAAAAAAAAACAAATAATCAAAGAACAAGAAATCAGATCCAACAAAAACATTACAATGGTGCTATACAGATTTAAAGAAAAATTTATAACTTCTATATATAATATGGGTATAAATCCTAGAGTAAGAAGATCTATATAGCATGCACTACTTTTGCAGTGAGTGTAGTAGATTCACTGCATCTCTTGCTAGACATTCATACAGACATCCGAAATGACAAACGTTTATGGGGCACATTAAAAAATTATAGTGAAAGGGAGAATGGTGGTTGCAAGACATAGGATGGTGGTTGCAAGACATAGGAGGGTAGGTAATGTGGCCTGTGATTTCAGCTTATATTGAATTTGAAGAAAACAGTTTTTAGATATGGTGGCAGTGATTCCCAGAGCCATGACCCAAGGATTCAGAAGCAATGGTCAGTGCATTTTAGTTTAGCTTTTTTGGGGTTTGTAGGAATTGGACCTGACAAGAGGTAACACTTAAGGTTTGTAGAAAAGGATTTTATGGTCAGTTTAGCAGCTAGAAGTGAGAAAATTTCATATTGCAATAATTGAAATAAGTGTGATGCATTTAAAATGTCTGCTTTTTTCTTTGATGGGTATCCAAGTGGCCTTACTGATTGGCAGTCTTAAAGCAATGGTAATAAATCTATTTATTTTAATAGACAATTTTTATAGTGTTTTTGTAAGATGTAGACGTTATTAAATGAAGAGCATCTTCAGCCTCAGCTAACAAAATACATTTTCCTGTAGTTGATCTAGCAGCAAATGGGAGAAAGTACAAGAAACGTACATGCCCAAAATAGAAAGTAATTGATTTTGGTCCAGTTTTTTTTCTAGATGAACTGGTCAGGCCAAATGCCCAAGTATTTAAAATATGTTCATAAAGGGGACAGACATATGGCCTTTTCTATACAGGCAACAAATGCAGAGTTTGTTCATTTGACTTATCATTCTTTAGTTTAACAATTATTTGACTGATTCTTTAGCATGCTGCATTATAAGTAGCTTCCATTAGGCATGGGTATTATGCCATCTTGTCAGGGTGAAGAATGCTATACGTGTCCAGAACACACCTTTAAATATTCATCACATCAGATGGAAATAACATTCATATTTCACTAGAAAGGCATATCCTTTTTCATTCTAAACATGCATAACCAAAACTGCTGGGAGAGGCGGGACAGTGAGGTGTAGTTAAATTCAGCATTGAGCTGCACCGAATAATGGCAGAGAAGCAATTTTAAGAAATGTGCATATTGTGCCCGAGTATCTTACTATTGTTCCCTGAAACTATTATTCAGGGACTCTGAAAGCGGAATACATTTTTTTATACAGACACCAAATGTAAGGTCCAAAGTTCATTTCATTATCATAGTCTAGCATGGTGCATTATGCCCAGTTTACATTATAGATGGACATATAATATTAGTGTCAGGGATGGAATACATAGAGTTGTCAGTACAACAGAAGTAGAAATCACATATACTACTCCTGACCAAGAAAAATTT
Organism: Protopterus annectens; assembly: GCF_019279795.1. Classification (NCBI taxonomy): domain Eukaryota; kingdom Metazoa; phylum Chordata; order Ceratodontiformes; family Protopteridae; genus Protopterus; species Protopterus annectens. The sequence continues at coordinate 482,549,417 of NC_056734.1, forward strand.
CTGACACTGGAATTATGAATACCCTCCCCCTCACACACACTCAAATATAGTGAAGTACATGTACATGATATGAAGATAAACGTTTTACACACAGATTTATACCTGAAGTCACCAACAAAAAAGCATTCTATAGCTAGCTAAAAGTTATAACATGACATATTATTTTGACAACTCTACTAGAATATTTCAAAATGGTCCCAGATGTCTTTAGTGATATGATTATATAATTGCTAATTAATTAACAGCAGTACACCTAAACTGCCATTTGGCTGCTGAGGTTTTTGGTATTCCATTCACATCAAACATACACATTTGTTATTTTCTCAGGCCAACAAATTCCATACACATGAATAAAAATTTCTGTCATTTTAAATGTTATAGCAAAACATGCATATTTTACTTGTTCTGACAAAGGTACCCATATTTGAGGTTCTAATATTTTATTTACTTAAGATCAAATAGCGGACACAATGTGCCTTACAAGACTGACCATCCAGCTTTCTATTTTTTGTTTCTTGTTCCAAACAATGAAAAGAAATTGATATTTTGGGGGACGTCAAATTCAGAAAGGCCTCCTGAGCCAACAAGCTGCAACATTTGCAAAACCGTCAGTTTACAACAAGTGTTCCTATCAATTCCGTTAAGAGGAACAAAAATAAAAATATCAAAAATATGAACATATACTACTATGACTTAAAGCCTCAAGAAAATATATATTAAGTTATATTCTAAGTACACTAGTCTTCCATTAAAAGTTAAGCTGCACAATTACATTTGTTTTACAGGTAACTAACCCAACAATATTTCCTAAAGAACTTCATGACTGTACATCCAATCATTCTAGAGATATAGGCGTACATAAAGAAAAATAAGCCATTTGGAGACAGTCCCCTTTAAAATGTCAGCAATAAACAGGTTGGTCTATGAGTTGTGATATCCATGGTACGAGTTTCTTGCATAAAACACACCTGAGCACCAGCACTGCCCAGAAGAACCCTAGCACTTTATTTTGTCATGAAGGCCACTTACATGTAGGTTGCAAAGAATAGTGCCACATGAAGCCAGAGGCCAACTACCCAATGGTCTCAAGTATATTTTCCCATTTGTAAACTGCTTGTGAACTTATGCAATTCAGAAAGCGAAGGTTAAGCAAAATATGCAGGCAGAATGCATTACTTTGTTCCTTGAAAGGCAAGTGTCTAGTGAAACCCCCCCAACCGTACAGCAAGCCAGACATATTTTACAGTAAAAACTTCAAATCAGATGTATATTATATAGCTGAAAGGTAACCTCAGTGTTTAAAATGTCTTGTATACTGTACGAATGCTCTTACTTGCCTGACAAATTGGCCTCCCTCTGAATGTCTCACCAATGGAAGTAGTAAGTAGATGCCCCCACATCTACTCTCATACTAATGAAACACATGGATATTTAACCAGTTTCCACAGTGAAGACTCAGCAAACAGCATGCTCAGAATACATGACCTATTTAAATTACTGCTCATTTCAACAAACTTGAGACCCGCAGTACAAAAATTCTCCAAAAACCACTCAACATGGAAGAAACAGAATGTGTCAAGAAGGCAGATATGTACCTCATGATGTATTTATCCATCATGACAAGCTTCAACATACTCAAGACAGTGTTGTGGGCAAAACATCAAGCACTCACAATGGAAAAGAGAACACTACAGTTGTGTTTTATTTTGGAGCCAAGAGAGTCTAATCAGTTTATTGGCACATTGGGTTGATTATCAAAAATGTAAAGGTGTTCAACAACAACCAAGATGACTGCCACATCACGTTCACATACAACACACAAAGACAATAAAAGTAATCAATAACTTTGCACCAAAGTCTACATATTGGTCCTTAGCCACAGGTCCCCATCAGGCTGACCCTCTAAACAAGTTTTCTGCAGCAAAATTAGTCAGTTAGTTACTAAACTCAGCAAGCATACACATCCATCATGAAATCCTTGCAGCCACCCAGTAGTATTTAGCATAAGGAATAGATCATAGTTTGGAAAGGAAAGAAAATGTCTACACCAAATGTACTAACAGTATATAGTTTTTCATCAAATCTTCCAAACTACTACATATTCTAGCAATTTGGTACCAGTTATTCAAATGTTGCCTTTGAAACAGGGAACCAACAACCTGACATGACAGCCAAGAACAGAAATTGCTCATCACTACAATATTCAAAAGGTATGGCTCACAAAAGCCACCAACAAGGCAGAAAGGGTTGACTGCATAACACTTCTCTAGTAAAATCCCTTGAAACAAATGGTACTCAAACACAAGCACTTCATGCCAGCCACATAGGCCATCGAAGTACATTGCCTAAAAGAATATATAGTACAATTCACATAATCTCAACAATACCAGCTACAAGAAGCAATGAATCTGCTCAAAGTCCATGCAACTAAATCTGCCCAAGCAATTACAAGTTCCCCTTGAACTACTCACCCAGTTAACTGATATATGCATTCTACATGAAAACCACCACTTTGAACTGTCAGAACTTTCACCGAGTTAAACAAGAAAAAATACTACACAGAAGAACTATTCCTTTTAAACAAGTCAAATAATAAATTAGACAGCTCTTAGCAGTGAAATCTGTGCCTGCAAATAATCTCTATGAACCAATGTGTGAAGTGGAAAGCTAACTATCCCTAAATTTAACTTGTGCGCAGTCCCACAAACATTTTATAAGCAGCTCTGTGCTTACAAACAGCAACAGGAATATGTTTTCTAAATTTCAGTAGACAACTGTCTTACAGAAACTTTTCAGAAGAATGAAGTGCATTAATTATGTCAATGTTTAATATAGTTTAACAAACATTTTCCTTTTTTCTAATTTTCCAAACGTGGAGTATGTTAGTACCATGGCAAGGACAGACTCCATCTCCAACTCAGGGCAGTGATGTTCATGAAATCAGTTTTGTTTCAGTTTTTAAATGTTTGCCAATGGTGCCATTTTCAACACATGCAATATACTCAAAATTGCCTCCTTCTGTAGTTCATATGGGTTTACCTATACTGGTGACATAATTTAATAGGACTTGAAATTCTTTTTCTACGAACCCAATTGCTCCTAATACCATTGGAACTATATGGATGTCCTTAGTAGGGATGTAACCCTTATACGTAAAGACATCTAGTTGTGGACAGTCCTCTTGAAAATACCAGTAGTAGGCTCTTCCAGTGTTGGTTTAGGCTTCAAGGCTCAACCATATATGCACTCTACTGAGGAATCAATAACAAATCTATAACATGTTGGCAGCTCAAAGATAATCAGGTTATAGTGATCAGATCATCCCTCCAAATCTATTTGCTTCAGTTTCTCTATCTTCACTACAGTTTTACTGGCTTTTCTGTTAGTGGAAATTATTCATGCCTACAAGGCAGATACAGATAACCTGGTGACTTTGAGGTCTTTCTTAATATGAGGCACCTCCATGTTAATGAAAGGTAACAACTCTTATGCTGGAAAAAACTACACTTCTTTTCCTCAGATAATGAAAATGCCAAACGCTAAATGCAAACTTTTTTGTCAGGTTTGACATCCTTTCCTTCTCAGAGGTTGAACTTCCTGCCACTGCTTCCAGCAAGATGGGAATGTTTTTAGCAACTTTTCAAGTACTGCAAGTGGGTGTGGTAAGGCAAAGGGCCCTACATTTCCATGGCTACATTCCATGCAATGTGTTTCAACACACTGAGTCCAAAAAAAAAAAAAAAAAAAAAACATAACAGTAATTGATAAAAACAATAACACAATGCATTAACATTTACAACAAAATTGAGCAGGTTGAAGTCTTGGGCCTCATGAGGTTGCATCTTCCAGTTGAGCAGCTTTTTCTGTCACTGGAAAAATGTTACCACCAAAAGTCCCTGTAATGACCATAGCAGTATGACTGAGTCATCTACAGTGCTGTGCTGTATTAAAGCTTTTACATATGAAATTGCAATCTTAGGGGCAGTATGTACCCATTGTATTAAGTACAATTCACTGTATTTTTACTAGTCAAAGACTGACTGAGATATGGTCTCCTTGGGAATACTTGAACATTTTGTTACCTGTTCAAACTGGCAAGCTATGACTTATTGCTTCAGTATGTGTTTGGTTGTCCAGTTCTGTGAAAACATTTCACTCTACTAGCACTGGCAGGTTATTTTTTGCTGGAAAACTGTTATTAATTTGCTTCAGTATTACTTTATGCAGTCTCTGGAGATTAATACTTTAGGGAAAACTGAAAATGGTAAAATATTCCCTTCTCCCCCAAATAAATGATCTTGGGACTAGGTGCACACAATTTGGGGACATGTGAGAGGAAAAGCCCCCAAAAACATTTACAATGCATGTTTTAGGAGGAAAACTTAGGCAGATTCTAAACCATATATCATCACCACAGTAAGGTATCAAAGTGTTGTAATAAAAGCAGGCTTGATAAATAAAAATGTAATAACATCTGCTATATATAAATTTTTAATGCAAACTTTTACAGGCAGTATCCACAGCCTTTCAAGTTCAGTCATACTTGGCTTCCATCAGGAGAAGGCAAAGGACGACTTCTCAAGGAAGAGAATGTACTACATGTCCAGAATATGTGTGTACTGACTGACCTTTCTCTCACTGAAATTATATCATCACACTTGTTCCAAAAAATAAGACTAATGCATGAAACAAAACACATGGAGATAAATTTGTGTACATAGTTATACCTAAAATCATCAGCTAACTATATTCTGTATTCAACTGATATAACATGCTTCCACCAAAAATGTCAAACATTTGAGAACTTATGGATGTAAAGTACCACTAACAGGCATACAAAGCCATTAAGCTGCTCATCATTTTACTATGAGTCTCAATAGATTTTGTTACAAAATCTCAATAGCAGACTAGCACAGGACAAACCAGCTGGAAAAAAAAACCCTGACAAGGCACACTACTTGACTAGTCTATTAAGAATAGAACCTATTGCAAATACAAGTACATAAACACACATCCAGTCATACAAACTATCTTACAAATAACTAAAAACCGAAGCACATATCTGCTCATATAAACTAACCTACAAACAACCAAAAATAAAAGCACATAACACACCAATAAACTTACATCCCACAGATATATCCAACATAGGTGGTGAGCCCCACCACCACAATCTACAGAGAAGGGACAAGCTCCCCCATACCCCCAAAACTAATAAAACACACTTATCTTGTGGTAACAGTGGCTCAGGAGAGAAAATTTTACACACTCCCATCTCAGACTACAGCCACCTCACATACCCTTCACATACTCTGCACCAAAAACTAACATTCTTCTGATCTCACACATACTAACACTAATTACCAATGTCTCCCAAGCACACATACATCCATAACTCTGCTAACCAGAAAAACATCTTTCAGACACATTCTTAGCCATGCAATATATTCCACATAACCAACACACATACAGAACATGCTTTTGATCACTTATTGAAAGATATAAAACTTGCTCAATACCACCAACACACACACACACACACACAATCTCATTACTATAGTAGCTGTAGTACGTAACAGCTACTGTATGAGAGAGAAGCTGACCAGGACTAATGTACCACATGTTTATGAACATTAGATGATCTATATTTACAATCAATGTGTGCATTTTCTTTGAGTGGTCTTCAATGCGTTGGCAGGTACTAAGATTGTGGACTGCAAACCACTCCAAGAAACACAAATGATGCGAGTTGGCTGATAAAACAAGTATATATCATATGTAAAGCTTTACCATGCTACTAACATATCATAATTAAAAATATTTCTCAAAAAAAAACTTCAGTCATTTTAAATACAGAGAGAAAAATAAATGGTTCTAGTAGAGTAGATTGAGATCTACACAATTAAGATGATAATTTCTCCTTCTCTTTAGAGTTATTAGCACAGGTTGGCTATCAAAGTGTCTCATAGGTTCATAGGTAGGTACTAGACTATCAGCTCAAGGGCCTAAGTAAGCCTAGCCAACAAGGTTCCCTGGCTTATACCACCCCTGTCGAGCAGAGCCACAGAAGTGATCCCTGGGGTGTATTTCCTATTTCCCATCCACTCATCAAGATTTTTCTTGAAGAGTGCTAATGAGGAACTTTGCTTGACATAGATGGGTAGCTTGTTCCAGAGTATAGAAGTCTCTGGGACAGGAATCCATCCCTCCAGCATGTCCTATTTATTGTGGTGACAAGGTTTAGGTCCCTAGAGCATGTAGCTCGGAGGGATTGGGATTTCTTTAGGTGTAGCATGTCCAACAGCACTGGATTTAACATAGCTTTATATGTTAGGCAGAGATCTCCTCGGAGTAGGCGATATGCTACAGAGTAAAGCTGGAGTTTTTTGAGACGGTCAGTGTAGGGCATCTGTCTGAGGCCAGTAATCCTCTTTGTGAGGTACTTCTGTGGCCTTTCCAGCTGCTGCAGATGTCTTGTGAGGTACATTCCAAAAGGTGTATTGTACTCTATAATGGGTCTAATGAGTGCCGAGTAGAGGGGAACAATGGCCTCTTTTTTCCTGGATGAGAACCCTTTTGTGATGAGGTGTGCCACATAGAAGGATTTCCTGACTACTGTGGCAATGTGATTATCAAGGGAGAGACTACTGTCCACCTGGGTCCCAAGATCTCTACCTCTCTCTACCTAACATTCGGCGTTAGGTAGACTGCCGTTTATGTGGTAGTTCATGGGTACAGAGTTTTTACCAAAGGGGATGACAATGCACTTTTTGGCATTAAGCTTGAGGCCATACCTCTAGCACCAGGCATCCGTCTCAGTGAGTCCCTTTTGTAAGATGTCCACATCATTTGGGGACTTGACTATAGCTTCTAGTTTGCAGTCATCTGCGAACTTTGTTAGCCAGAGGCCTTCTGTGTAGAGAAGTAGATACCAAATAGGAGGGATAGGAGGGGTCCCAGGACTAAACCATGTGGTACTCCAGTTGTCACTGGTTTGAAGTCAGATTTGGAGTTTGCAACTTTTATAGTGTGGGTTCTGTCAGTGAGCCAGTTGGCAACCCATCTTGTGATGTAGGGATTTATACCTAGTTTAGTGAGTTTAGCTATAATTCCAGAATGGGGGATGGTGTCAAAAGCCATGGCGAGGTCCAGATGAACCACCTTACCCTCATCTACAGCTTTGGTGAGTGTCTCACAGAAGTCGATCAGGTTCAGAAGGCATGATCTGCCTTTCACAAACCTGAACTGGGTGGGGTCCAGAGTTTGGAGGTTACCAATGTCTTTGTTTATGAGCTCCATGATGATACGTTCCATGGCCTTGCAGACCAGGCTCATCAGGCTAATAGGATGATAGTTCCCAGGATCAGTGGTGGCTCCCCTTTTGTGAAGTGGGATAACTGTTGCTGAACCAGGTTCTGATGAAGTCCCTTGCAGTTGGGGAAGACGCGCTTAACTTGTGGAATATTGTTTAACCTGTGGTTTTTGAACTATTAAAATGGTATATTTCTACATCGTGCCTGCTTGTTCCATTTGCTGGTTTGGTTCTTCAGTTTATTGTTGTTGCAAAGACGTACTGTTTGGGATAGCACAATCCATGCACTCATGTAAGTGATTATAGAGTGCATTTGTGTAGGATTCAGCAGTTGTAACTGTATTGTCCATCTGCATGGGTGTCAAGAAGTTCGCCACTTCTGTCTTAAGAAGCATGAAGTTGACTTTGGAGAAATTTTTTTACCGTGGTTTCCTTAACGGTGTGTGGGGGGGGTGCGGATATCTAGGGTGATTAGCTTATGGTCTGATCTGACCAACAAGGAGTTGACTTCAGATGTGGAATACCAGTCACTCATGTTGGTAATGACTAGGTCAAGGATATTGTTGCCCCTGGTGGGGGTGTGGATAAGTTGATCCAGGGCATTGGAATTTATGAATTCCAGAAAGCGCTGAGCGAAGTAGTTGGTACACGAGTAGTTTTCCCAGTTAACGGTGGGGTAGTTGAAATCGCCCATTATTCGGGTGCTTGGTTGAACCCTAATATTTCCAGTATATCAAGAAAAGAGGAGTGGGAATCCTGGGGCATGGTGGGGGATTTGTAACAAGCTACATTTTGGATTGCAATTTTGCCCAGAGTTAGTTGCACTTGAATAACCTCAGGTGCATTATGCTGCGCAACTAGCCTGGAAGTGTGGATATCCTTAATGAATATGGACACACCTCCGCCTTTGGTGTTCTGGTCCAGGTTAGATGGCCAAAAAGTGTGGTATGAGTTATAGCCTGATAACGCAGGGGTGCTCTCTAGAGCCTTGAGCCAGGTCTCAGTCACTGCACAGATATCAATGTTCTCCATTTTAAGGAGTGCCTCGAGTGAGTGCATTTTGAGATTTAGATTTCAAGCATTGAGTAACATTACCCTCAGTTTTTGCTTGCCTGTTCCTGTTACGGTGGTGAATTTGTCATTTGTACCTTGCCTAAAAAAAGCACTATAGGAGCGGCAAGACTCTTAGCCAGTATCAGGAATCCCAGGGGCGAAAGGTGCAGGCCATATCTGGCAAAACATTGCGGTCTGTCGACCATGTCGTCCCAGGAAGACAGGTACTGGATTCCCCTTAGAATGACATCAGAAGCTTAGCCAATTGTTGAAGTCAATCATTTTGTCCTTGTACTGCGGTATCATTCTGGGAGATGGCAGGATGCTACTCAGGTCTAGGGTCATACCTGCCTTGGCTACAAGATTGGAGAACTCTTCCATGCCTCTTTTTATGCAGTCCAAGAAGATATGTCTCGGGTCATTCACACCAACATGGACAAAGACAGAGTCATATTTGTACTTGTTGTGGAGTGACCTGAGTGCGTGGGTTATGAGGTGGATCCTAGCACCCGACAGGCAGATGACAGTAACCTTCTCCTTGTTTAGCCTGGTGAGTGGGACATCAGTGTGCCCGACTATAGAGTCACCTATGACTAGTGTGTTGGGTACGTTGTTTTGTGTTATGGGCTGTGGTTTATTGGCACACTTCTGTGGGCTATGTGTCATTTGCGTTGTGTTGGGGGGTGGAGGTTGCTTGCGTTTCTGCTTTGGAGGTTTCTGTTGCTTGAACAGATTATTATTGAGAGCCTCCGTGAATATTTTTGTGTTTCTATGTGTGGATTTTGGTGGTGTAGGTTTAGTGGGACTATGCAACGAGTGTGGTGTGGTGCAAGTGTTTACCTTCTCCTCTTGACTGTCAAGTTCAGTCTTGGTTGTAGAGAGCTTTACCTGCAGTTTGGCTATATAAGTGCATCTCTCACAGGTTGTGGTGTTGGGTGGTTGGAGGAGAGGGCTGTCTGTGTACATGAGGCAATTGCTACATTACCCCAAGATGACCAGATTCAGACAGACAGGAGAGAACACTGGGAGCTGACCCTTGGACATGCCTGAATAAAAAACTACTTTCTTCTAGACAAGTGAGGAAAGTGAGTATAAGAGCTGTTTTTCTCTAAGCAAGTGAGGAAAGTACAAACACTGTTTTCCTCTAGGTAAAGAGGAAGGTTGAGTGCTGTAATAACTTGTAGCTTATTTAGTGCCAACAACAAGTTCTGAACAAGTGCCAAGTATGAATAAGCAAATTCAAGTGCTAAAACTAAGAATCTGTACCTGAATCTTGTGACAAATAGGCTACCTAGTGCTTACCACTCCCACTGATAAGTAGAATACTTCCCTCCAACACAGAAAAGCTTGTGGGGCTCAGAAGCTTACAAACAGTCCTGGATACAGCAAAGACTAGAATAATTACAGGAAAGGGGGGAAACAATCATAAACGCAGCTTTTAAACCACAAGGTTGAAAGAGATGGAAAAACTGCCCAAACAGCCAATAAACTACAGTTTCATCCTGAGACTTCTATAAGAAACTCTAGAAACAATGCAGAGGTATTTGTAAACACAGGCAAGGCTAACTAAAAATCAAAAATTAATACCTTAACCTTAAGAAAATGACAAACTGCAACAGTTTCAACAGTAAACTGAAGTAGCAACTTTCTCTTTGTTGTTTTTGGCTCCTACCATAGCAAACTGCTAACACCAGTGTTCTGAAAACTCTCTCCACAATCTGCTCCACATCCCCCACCACCTGTCCTCTATCTACCCCTTTGGACACCACAGTCACACATGCAAGGGAAATCATATGTAGTGGGGGGGGGGGGGTGTCTTGGTACACTTCCCTTCATATCTTCCAATATAAAAAAAAGTTCCTTATTTGTAAATGGTGCGACATAACCCAGCTATCCATCCACAACCCTATTTTCTGCACACAGGGTTGGCATGTTACTTCAACGGTAACAATTATATTAAAATTCAAGTGCCGATTATAAATTATTAGGAATAAATCCTAGGGAGATATTATAGTTACCTATCACAGTAATAATACATGAAACAACACCAAAATCGGGGTGCCGACGTGACAAAGACCATGTGTGTGTGTGTGTGTGTATAAAATAGTTAATTTTACTATAATTCACTAACAACGTTAATGAAAAAATGCGTTTTGCATCAAACGCATTTTTGAAGAATTATTGTCTGGCATTACCGACTGATTCATAGTGATTTACCACATAAAATATGAGGGAACACGGCGAACCCCCCTGGCAAAATCAGACCCCGTCCACCAAACACAAAGACAAATAAATACGTATGTCCAGTATTTGTCCAGACTTCTAAGCTACTAAATTGCACTCACTTGTGTTGGAAGTTTGGTCTGATAATATAAGTATTCTCGGCCAATGCGCCATCCCGAGTCTCGCTCATTTTCTTAGCTATGCCAAAGCAGTATGTATATATGTTTTGGCAAGCACACTGGCGTAAAACTGCTCACAATGTTACAGACTATTCAGCATTATTTCAGTACGAAGTAAAAGCTACCTTACCATCAGGACGCCATTATCATTACCAAGGCAACGGAGAAACGATTTTTCTTCCATAGAACTGCTCTTGGAGAAAACTGTGGAAGGCAACTAAATTCTCGCATTGCCATCTGCTGGAATGAACGAAGAATTTCTCCTTTGCACCTCCTGTGCTATAGATCTTTCGATTGGTTAGACTCCAATCAAAATCGAGCCGGCTGAGTGGAAAGTAGTAGTATCCGTAAGGTGCCTCATTCATAAATAGCCTCAAGGAAATAAGCAAGAATATGACTTTTGAAAGTTTGAGGTACAAGACTTTCAACAGATAGTCGAAGTGTTACAGTTTTGTAGTCTAAGAGGAATTGGCTGGTCTGAAGACACGTACATTCTGTGGGTACAATGTTACAAAAGTGTTCAGCTATACCTGTCAACTGCCCAGATTTTTGCCTCATATTTTTGGTCTAATTCTCCTAAAATGTGTGGTTTTCTAACAAATCACTGGGATAATCTGAGGATTTAACCCACTAAATTATTACATACATTTGAGTTTTCAGACTTCAAATCCTTCAGGAAATGTATGTTCATACCTCTCAAGTGTACCTCATTACGAGGATCGTACCTCATTTGGGGTCTTAAAAAGTTCATGTTCCTCGAAGTTCCTCAAAGTTCCACATTGAAAGAGTCAGTCACACATTCAGTGTTAGGAATTTTTTTAAGTGAAATCCATGGTAAATAGAAATTAATCATATTAATTCATTAAAGGATCTTCTTTATAAGTAAAACCAGCATATTTTAACCATCCTATGACCTTCCTAGCTGAAGTTGCTAGTAAGCCATTAGTATGTGTTCCACATTTTGCCCATTTGTTCCACATTATGAAGGCGAGTGTTCCTCATTTTGGAGATGGAAGGTTGAGAGCTATGATGTTAACGCAAACCCTGTTACTCTAGCAACTTTTTGAATGACTCCATATTTTTGGGCCTTGTTATTCTTTGTCCAGATTTAGGTTCATAGGTTCATAGGTTTATACTAGGCTATCTGCCCTAAGGCATTTATAAGCCTAGCCCAAAGTTTTGTGGCTTACGCCACCCCTTATGTTAAAAAATACTGTGCCCATTAGTTTGTTGTGCCTCTGTCCAGCAGTGACACAGAGATGATTCCCGGGGTAAACCTACGATCTCCCATCCACCGGTCAAGATTTCTCTTGAACAGAGCCAGCGAGGTGCTCTGCCTCACATGGACCGGGATTTTATTCCACAGCATAGGGAGTCTCTGGGTGACAAATCTATCCATCCAGCATGTCCTATTTATATCCGTGCTAAGGTTTAAGTCGCTTGCTCTAGTGGATCTGGTAGATTTGGATTTTTTGAGGTGGAGCATGTCCATTAATTCCGGGTTGGACATGGCCTTGTATGTCAGGCACAGGTCACCTCTGAGCAGATGGTATGCGACTGAATAGAGCTAGAGTTTCTTCAGTCTGGCAGCATATGACAGATTTTGGTGTCCCTTTATCCTTTTGGTGAGGAAATTTTGGGGTCTCTCCAATTGCTGCAGGTGTCGGGTGAGATACATCCCGAATGGGGCATTGTACTCGATCATTGGTCTGATAAGTGAAGAGTACAGGGGAACAATGACCTCACTTGATCTGGATGTGAATCCCTTCATGATCAGGTGGGCAATGTAGAAGGTCTTTCTAACCACTTTAGCAATGTGAGTGTCAAAAGAAAGGCCACTGTCAACCTGGGTCCCCAGGTCCCTGATAACCTCTTCTGTGCTTAGTGGATTGCCACCTATATGGTAGCTTGGGGTTACCTTGTTTTTCCTGAAGGGTATGACTATACATTTTTTGGCATTTAACTTCAGGCCATGGCTCTGGCACCAGCTATCAGTTTCTGTGAGACCCCTCTGAAGGATATCTGTGTCCGATGTACTTTCCACTATGGCGCCCAGTTTGCAGTCATCTGCAAACTTTGTCAGCCATAGTCCTCCTATGTTTGCCTGTACTTCTGAGAAGTAGATGCCGAACAACAGGGGGCCAAGGACTGAGCCCTGTGGGACACCACTTGTGACCGGCTTGGAGTCTGACATGGCGCCAGCAACTCTAACCCCATGGGTTCTGTCCTTTAGCCAGTTTGCAACCCATCTTGTGACATATGGGTTTACATTTAAGCTGGTAAGTTTCTCTATAATACCCGAGTGGGGTATTGTGTCGAAAGCTTTTGCAAGGTCAAGGTAGGCTGTATGGACTGCCTTTCCCTCATCAATGGCATTGGTGACTGTTTCGAAGAAGTTGACCAAGTTCAAAAGGCATGATCTGCCCTTGACAAAGCCAAACTGGGTCGGGTCCAATGTCTGCAAGTCCCCTATGTCTTTGTTTATGAGTTCCATTATGATCCTCTCCATAGCTTTGCAGACCAGGCTTGTTAAGCTTATGGGGCAGTAATTACCAGGGTCCGTAGAGGCACCGCCTTTGTGGAGTAGGACCACAGTTGCCTTACGCCACTCCTTGGGCACGTATCCTGTGGTAAGGCTAAGATTAAACAGCTGCCTTATGTGCGGGTTTAGTTCCTCATTGAGTTCGTGTAGCACACAGCCGGGGACACCATCCGGTCCCATTAATGCTGTGTTTTTAGCTTTAGAGAGAGCAGCTTTCACCTGCGCATTTGAGATGTCTGGGAGGCTACACTCCGCTGGGATAGTTATCTCTTCTTTTGGGGGGGAGAGGGGGGTGAAGTTTGCACTGAACCTCTCTGCCAGTATGTTGGCAATGTCTGTTGGTTCAGTGATTTTTGTATCATTTTGAACTAATTCTGAGCATATCTGGGAGTTTCCACCCAGGTTTCTAACATAGCTGAAGAAGGCCTTATGATTGTCTTTAGAATCTATGGCAATTTTTCTCTCAAAGTTGGCCTTGGATGATTTTATGAGTGCTCGTATTTTTTTACTAATAATGATCAAGGGTGTCTTCTCTTTTATGGATTTTGCTCTATCATGTAACAGCTTTCTCCTCTTATTGTAAAGTTTGTTTATGGCTGGGGTCCACCAGACTGGACGTTTGCCCTTGGTGGAAAGAGTCTTGGTTTTATTAGGGATTGCCTGATCAATGCAGTCCTGGAGGTGTTCGTAGAAGGCATTTGTAAGGGCTTCTGCAGCTTGGGTTGTGGTTTCCACTGGCTCGGGGGCCTTGAAGGATACCACACCAGTCTTGAGTAGTGTGAAGTTTGCTTTAGAGAAGTTCTTCACTGTGGTCTTTTTTGTTTGGGGTGGGGGCGGGATGTGGATTTCCAGTGCGATTAATTTATGATCTGATCTCACCAATGAGGAATATACCTCCGGTGTGGAGCATTTTGTCCCCATGTTTGTGATGATGAGGTCTAGTATATTTTCTCCTCTTGTGGGAACGGTGACTAGCTGTTCCATGGCATTTGAATTTATGAACTCCAGGAACCTTTGGGCTAGAAAGTTGGGGCTTGAGTAATGTTCCCAGTCTATATTCGGGTAGTTGAAGTCACCCAATATAATGGTGTTTGGAGATACATTTATACCCTCCAGTGTCTTCAGGAAGGCTGTGTGGGGATCCTGAGTTTGAGAGGGTGGCCTGTAGCATGCTACAAATTGTAGAGCAGTTTTGCCTATGGTTAATTGCACCTGGATGGTTTCCGATGCTTTGTGCATTGCCACCAACCTGGAGGTGTGGGTATCCTTGATGAATATGGATACACCCCTTCCTTTTGTGGTGTGGTCCGGGTTTTGGGGCCGGAACGCATGATATGAGGTAAAACGTGATAGTGCTGGGGTGCTCTCAGGAGCCTTGAACCAGGTTTCAGTCACAGCACAGACATCGATGTTCTCCATACTGAGAAGGGCCTCGAGTGCATGCATTTTGAGATTTAGACTTCTGGCATTGAGCAGCATTACCCTTAGTTTCTTCCCATTTTTGTTTTCTAGGGTGGTAGGTTTAGAATTTGAGCCTTGCCTAAAAAAGGCACTATGGGGTGGCAAGAGCCTTAGCCAATATCCGGAATCCCAGGGGTGACAGGTGCAAGCCGTCCCTTGCGAAGCAGCGTGGCTTGTCAAGCATGTAATCCCAGGCAGACAGACACTGGATCCCCTTTGAATGACACCAGAAATTAAGCCAATTGTTAAAGCTGATCATCTTGTCTCTATGTTGTGGCATCATTCTTGGTGAAGGAAGGATACTGCTCAGGGTCAGGGTCATTCCTGCCTGGGCTACATAATCAGAGAGCTCCTCTATGTCTCTTTTCATGTAGTCCAGGGAGGTACGTCTCATGTCGTTCACACCAGCATGGACAATGACTGTGTCATATTTGTACTTGCTGTGGAGTGACCCAAGTGCTTGTGTTATGTGGCGGATTCTAGCGCCCGATAGGCAGCTTACTGTGACCCTCTCCTTGTTCAGCCTGGTGAGTGGGACGCCAGTGTGTCTGACTATGGAGTCACCTATGACAAGTATGTTTGGTGTTGTATTTGGCCTTAAGGGCTGTGACTGCTTTGCACACTGATTTTGTGGTTTATGTGTTGCCTGTGGTGTGTCATGAGGTGGCAGTTGCTTGGGTGTCTGCTTTGGAGGCCTCTGCTGTTTAGGTAAATTTTTGCTCAGAGCCTCCAGTATGTCTTTGTGTGTTTATGTGTTTGATTCATTGTTGTGATAGCTTTATGTGAGACTGGTTTTGTGGTGTGTGTAGTTGCCTTCTCCTCCTGTCTGGTCTTGCCAGTCCTGAGTTGAGAGAGCTCAGCCTCCAGTTTGGCTAAATAGCTGCATCTCTCGCAAGTATTTGTGTTATGTGGGAGGAGGAGAGGGTTGTCTGTGTACATGAGGCAATTGTAACATTGCCTCAATATTCCCAGATTCACCAACTGGACAGGAGAGGACGCCAGCATCTGGCCCTTTGACATGCTAGAGAAATTAAGAAGTTAGGGGTGTAACTGAATTAGAGAGGACTTAGTAAGGAAGTGGGTACTCCTGGGGGGGGGGTTCACTAGTGAGGGACTTTGTATAATACAGAAGTGCTAAACCTGAAAAGAAGATGCTTTTAAGATAAGCGCTGAGCTTTTTTTTTTTTTAGAGGAAAAAAAAAGCTTTTAGGAACAAGTGCTGCGCTTTTTAGTTAAGGGATATACTGTTTAGATTACTAGTAGAGGAGTTCTAAGGGAAAAATGAAGAACAGACTTTATGGAGCCAGAAAAAGGTTAATCTTGTTGTGCTGCCCGATGTTGCTCTAGTGGCAACTCCGCGCTAAATCGCGCTAAAGCACGCTAAAGCGTGCTTAATAGCAAGGGCTGGAAAGAGCCAGGAATTGACCCAAAACGGCCAATAAAACTACAGTTTCAAGTCAGTAACCACTCCCATGGGGGGCAGGGAAGCTGCTCAATGTTTTTCACTGCCACTGATCAACAGAGAGACTTTCCTTTAGCCCAAGCAAAAATGGCCTCACAGAAACTTACAAACAGTTCAAGAACAGCAAGCCTGTAACTGAACTTTTTTAAATCTCAGAAAAGTGGGAAAAAAGCAAGATTTTTTTTTGTTTTTGTTTTTTCAGAGATAGCAGAGGTTCACAAGTAATATCAAGTTATAACAGTGCAGTAAATGACCCCACACAAGAGTGCTAGGCCAAAGACAGAAAATATGCAAGTTCTGAGAAAAAAAAACGATTTTAAAATTAAGTGCAAACAGGAAATTCAGTAAACAGCTTCTGGTTGTGCTCTAAATAAAGCTACTAATGCAGAAATCAAGATTAACAAGCCAGAAAATGCTCAAACTAGGCAACTATGCAGAAAAACTTAGCAAATAAACAGAGGAAAAATACTTAAAATCTCAAAAGTGGCTCCTTTCTTCTCTCAGCATTTTCTCCTCTTGGTGGGTGCTTCACCAACAGCCAACAAGCCTGAAAAGATGCCAAAACCACAAGGCAACTAGGTTTTAAGAGAGGAAGATGAAGGAGTTTTGGAAATGACCCCTATTGGTCAATAAAACTACAGTTTCAAGTCAGTAACCACTCCCACGGGGGGAAGGGAAGCTGCTCAATGTTTTTCACTGCCACTGATCAACAGAGAGACTTTCCTTTAGCCCAAGCAAAAATGGCCTCACAGAAACCTACAAACAGTTCAAGAACAGCAAGCCTGTAACTGAACTTTTTTAAATCTCAGAAAAGTGGGGAAAAAAGCAAGATTTTTTTGTTTCTGTTTTTTCAGAGATAGCAGAGGTTCACAAGTAATATCAAGTTATAACAGTGCAGTAAATGACCCCACACAAGAGTGCTAGGCCAAAGACAGAAAATATGCAGGTTTTGAGAAAAAAACGATTTTAAAATTAAGTGCAAACAGGAAATTCAGTATACAGCTTTTGGTTGTGCTCTAAATACAGCTACTAATGCAGAAATCAAGTTTAACAAGCCAGAAAATGCTCAAACTAGGCAACTATGCAGAAAAACTTAGCAAATAAACAGAGGAAAAATACTTAAAATCTCAAAAGTGGCTCCTTTCTTCTCTCAGCATTTTCTCCTCTTGGTGGGTGCTTCACCAACAGCCAACAAGCCTGAAAAGATGCCAAAACCACGAGGCAAATAGGTTTTAAGAGAGGAAGATGGAGTTTTGGAAATGACCCCTATTGGTCAATAAAACTACAGTTTCAAGTCAGTAACCACTCCCAAGGGGAGCAGGGAAGCTGCTCAATGTTTTTCACTGCCACTGATCAACAGAGAGACTTTCCTTTAGCCCAAGCACAAATGGCCTCACAGAAACTTACAAACAATTCAAGAACAGCAAGCCTGTAACTGAACATTTTTAAATCTCAGAAAAGTGGGAAAAAAGCAAGATTTTTTTTTGTTTTAGTTTTTTCAGAGATAGCAGAGGTTCACAAGTAATATCAAGTTATAACAGTGCAGTAAATGACCCCACACAAGAGTGCTAGGCCAAAGACAGAAAATATGCAAGTTTTGAGAAAAAAAAGATTTTAAAATTAAGTGCAAACAGGAAATTCAGTAAACAGCTTTTGGTTGTGCTCTAAATACAGCTACTAATGCAGAAATTAAATTTAACAAGCCAGAAAATGCTCAAACTAGGCAACTATGCAGAAAAACTAAGCAAATAAACAGAGGAAACATACTTAAAATCTCAAAAGTGGCTCCTTTCTTCTCCCAGCATTTTCTCCTCTTGGTGGGTGCTTCACCAACAGCCAACAAGCCTGAAAAGATGCCAAAACCATGAGGCAACTAGGTTTTAAGAGAGGAAGATGAAGGAGTTTTGGAAATGACCCCTATTGGTCAATAAAATTACAGTTTCAAATCAGTAACCACTCCCACGGGGGGCAGGGAAGCTGCTCAATGTTTTTCACTGCCACTGATCAACAGAGAGACTTTCCTTTAGCCCAAGCAAAAATGGCCTCACAGAAACTTACAAACAGTTCAAGAACAGCAAGCCTGTAACTGAACTTTTTTAAATCTCAGAAAAGTGGGAAAAAAGCAATATTTTTTTTGTTTTTGTTTTTTCAGAGATAGCAGAGGTTCACAAGTAATATCAAGTTATAACAGTGCAGTAACTGACCCCACACAAGAGTTCTAGGCCAAAGACAGAAAATATGCAAGTTTTGAGAAAAAGACGATTTTAAAATTAAGTGCAAACAGGA
Organism: Protopterus annectens; assembly: GCF_019279795.1. NCBI lineage: Eukaryota > Metazoa > Chordata > Ceratodontiformes > Protopteridae > Protopterus > Protopterus annectens. Next base: position 482,567,935 of record NC_056734.1, read on the forward strand.
AAGTCAGTAAACAGCTTTTGGTTGTGCTCTAAATACAGCTACTAATGCAGAAATCAAGTTTAACAAGCCAGAAAATGCTCAAACTAGGCAACTATGCAGAGAAACTTAGCAAATAAACAGAGGAAAAATACTTAAAATCTCAAAAGTGGCTCCTTTCTTCTCTCAGCATTTTCTCCTCTTGGTGGGTGCTTCACCAACAGCCAACAAGCCTGAAAAGATGCCAAAACCACGAGGCAACTAGGTTTTAAGAGAGGAAGATGAAGGAGTTTTGGAAATGACCCCTATTGGTCAATAAAACTACAGTTTCAAGTCAGTAACCACTCCCACGGGGGGCAGGGAAGCTGCTCAATGTTTTTCACTGCCACTGATCAACAGAGAGACTTTCCTTTAGCCCAAGCAAAAATGGCCTCACAGAAACTTACAAACAGTTCAAGAACAGCAAGCCTGTAACTGAACTTTTTTAAATCTCAGAAAAGTGGGAAAAAAGCAATATTTTTTTGTTTTTGTTTTTTCAGAGATAGCAGAGGTTCACAAGTAATATCAAGTTATAACAGTGCAGTAACTGACCCCACACAAGAGTTCTAGGCCAAAGACAGAAAATATGCAAGTTTTGAGAAAAAGACGATTTTAAAATTAAGTGCAAACAGGAAAGTCAGTAAACAGCTTTTGGTTGTGCTCTAAATGCAGCTACTAATGCAGAAATCAAGTTTAACAAGCCAGAAAATGCTCAAACTAGGCAACTATGCAGAGAAACTTAGCAAATAAACAGAGGAAAAATACTTAAAATCTCAAAACTGGCTCCTTTCTTCTCTCAGCGTTTTCTCATCTTGGTGGGTGCTTCACCAACAGCCAACAAGCCTGAAAAGATGCCAAAACCACGAGGCAACTAGGTTTTAAGAGAGGAAGATGAAGGAGTTTTGGAAATGACCCCTGTTGGTCAATAAAACTATAGTTTCAAGTCAGTAACCACTCCCACGGGGGGGCAGGGAAGCTGCTCAATGTTTTTCACTGCCACTGATCAACAGAGAGACTTTCCTTTAGCACAAGCAAAAATGGCCTCACAGAAACTTACAAACAGTTCAAGAACAGCAAGCCTGTAACTGAACTTTTTTAAATCTCAGAAAAGTGGGAAAAAAGCAAGATTTTTTTTGTTTTGTTTTTTCAGAGATAGCAGAGGTTCACAAGTAATATCAAGTTATAACAGTGCAGTAAATGACCCCACACAAGAGTGCTAGGCCAAAGACAGAAAATATGCAAGTTTTGAGAAAAAAACGATTTTAAAATTAAGTGCAAACAGGAAATTCAGTAAACAGCTTTTGGTTGTGCTCTAAATACAGCTACTAATGCAGAAATCAAGTTTAACAAGCCAGAAAATGCTCAAACTAGGCAACTATGCAGAAAAACTTAGCAAATAAACAGAGGAAAAATACTTAAAATCTCAAAAGTGGCTCCTTTCTTCTCTCAGCATTTTCTCCTCTTGGTGGGTGCTTCACCAACAGCCAACAAGCCTGAAAAGATGCCAAAACCACGAGGCAACTAGGTTTTAAGAGAGGAAGATGAAGGAGTTTTGGAAATGACCCCTATTGGTCAATAAAACTACAGTTTCAAGTCAGTAAACACTCCCACGGGGACAGAGAAGCTGCCCAATGTTTTTCACTGCCACTGATCAACAGAGAGACTTTCCTTTAGCCCAAGCAAAAATGGCCTCACAGAAACAAACAGTTCAAGAACAGCAAGCCTGTAACTGAACTTTTTTAAATCTCAGAAAAGTGGGAAAAAAGCAAGATTTTTTTTTTTTGTTTTTTCAGAGATAGCAGAGGTTCACAAGTAATATCAAGTTATAACAGTGCAGTAAATGACCCCACACAAGAGTGCTAGGCCAAAGACAGAAAATATGCAAGTTTTGAGAAAAAACGATTTTAAAATTAATTGCAAACAGGAAATTCAGTAAACAGCTTTTGGTTGTGCTCTAAATACAGCTACTAATGCAGAAATCAAGTTTAACAAGCCAGAAAATGCTCAAACTAGGCAACTATGCAGAAAAACTTAGCAAATAAACAGAGGAAAAATACTTAAAATCTCAAAAGTGGCTCCTTTCTTCTCTCAGCATTTTCTCCTCTTGGTGGGTGCTTCACCAACAGCCAACAAGCCTGAAAAGATGCCAAAACCATGAGGCAACTAGGTTTTAAGAGAGGAAGATGAAGGAGTTTTGGAAATGACCCCTATTGGTCAATAAAACTACAGTTTCAAGTCAGTAACCACTCCCACGGGGGGAAGGGAAGCTGCTCAATGTTTTTCACTGCCACTGATCAACAGAGAGACTTTCCTTTAGCCCAAGCAAAAATGGCCTCACAGAAACTTACAAACAGTTCAAGAACAGCAAGCCTGTAACTGAACTTTTTTAAATCTCAGAAAAGTGGGAAAAAAGCAAGATTTTTTTTTGTTTTAGTTTTTTCAGAGATAGCAGAGGTTCACAAGTAATATCAAGTTATAACAGTGCAGTAAATGACCCCACACAAGAGTGCTAGGCCAAAGACAGAAAATATGCAAGTTTTGAGAAAAAATGATTTTAAAATTAAGTGCAAACAGGAAATTCAGTAAACAGCTTTTGGTTGTGCTCTAAATACAGCTACTAATGCAGAAATCAAGTTTAACAAGCCAGAAAATGCTCAAACTAGGCAACTATGCAGAAAAACTTAGCAAATAAACAGAGAAAAAATACTTAAAATCTCAAAAGTGGCTCCTTTCTTCTCTCAGCATTTTCTCCTCTTGGTGGGTGCTTCACCAACAGCCAACAAGCCTGAAAAGATGCCAAAACCACGAGGCAACTAGGTTTTAAGAGAGGAAGATGAAGGAGTTTTGGAAATGACTCATATTAGTCAATAAAACTACAGTTTCAGGTCAGTAACCACTCCCACGGGGGCAGGGGAGCTGCTCAATGTTTTTCACTGCCACTGATCAACAGAGAGACTTTCCTTTATCCCAAGCAAAAATGGCTTCACAGAAACTTACAAACAGTTCACGAACAGCAAGCCTGTAACTGAACTTTTTTAAATCTCAGAAAAGTGGGAAAAAAGCAAGATTTTTTTTGTTTTTTCAGAGATAGCAGAGGTTCACAAGTAATATCAAGTTATAACAGTGCAGTAAATGACCCCACATAAGAGTGCTAGGCCAAATACAGAATATATGCAAGTTTTGAGAAAAAACGATTTTAAAATTAAGTGCAAACAGGAAATTCAGTAAACAGCTTTTGGTTGTGCTCTAAATACAGCTACTAATGCAGAAATCAAGTTTAACAAGCCAGAAAATGCTCAAACTAGGCAACTATGCAGAAAAACTTAGCAAATAAACAGAGAAAAAATACTTAAAATCTCAAAAGTGGCTCCTTTCTTCTCTCAGCATTTTCTCCTCTTGGTGGGTGCTTCACCAACAGCCAACAAGCCTGAAAAGATGCCAAAACCACGAGGCAACTAGGTTTTAAGAGAGGAAGATGAAGGAGTTTTGGAAATGACCCTATTGGTCAATAAAACTACAGTTTCAAGTCAGTAACCACTCCCACGGGGGCAGGAAGCTGCTCAATGTTTTTCACTGCCACTGATCAACAGAGAGACTTTCCTTTAGCCCAAGCAAAAATGGCCTCACAGAAACTTACAAACAGTTCAAGAACAGCAAGCCTGTAACTGAACTTTTTTAAATCTCAGAAAAGTGGGAAAAAAGCAAGATTTTTTTTTTTTGTTTTTTCAGAGATAGCAGAGGTTCACAAGTAATATCAAGTTATAACAGTGCAGTAAATGACCCCACACAAGAGTGCTAGGCCAAAGACAGAAAATATGCAAGTTTTGAGAAAAAACGATTTTAAAATTAAGTGCAAACAGGAAATTCAGTAAACAGCTTTTGGTTGTGCTCTAAATACAGCTACTAATGCAGAAATCAAGTTTAACAAGCCAGAAAATGCTCAAACTAGGCAACTATGCAGAAAAACTTAGCAAATAAACAGAGGAAAAATACTTAAAATCTCAAAAGTGGCTCCTTTCTTCTCTCAGCATTTTCTCCTCTTGGTGGGTGCTTCACCAACAGCCAACAAGCCTGAAAAGATGCCAAAACCACGAGGCAACTAGGTTTTAAGAGAGGAAGATGAAGGAGTTTTGGAAATGACCCCTATTGGCCAATAAAACTACAGTTTCAAGTCAGTAACCACTCCCACGGGGGGCAGGGAAGCTGCTCAATGTTTTCACTGCCACTGATCAACAGAGAGACTTTCCTTTAGCCCAAGCAAAAATGGCCTCACAGAAACTTACAAACAGTTCAGGAACAGCAAGCCTGTAACTGAACTTTTTTAAATCTCAGAAAAGTGGGAAAAAAGCAAGATTTTTTTTGTTTTTGTTTTTTCAGAGATAGCAGAGGTTCACAAGTAATATCAAGTTATAACAGTGCAGTAAATGACCCCACACAAGAGTGCTAGGCCAAAGACAGAAAATATGCAAGTTTTGAGAAAAAACGATTTTAAAATTAAGTGCAAACAGGAAATTCAGTAAACAGCTTTTGGTTGTGCTCTAAATACAGCTACTAATGCAGAAATCAAGTTTAACAAGCCAGAAAATGCTCAAACTAGGCAACTATGCAGAAAAACTTAGCAAATAAACAGAGGAAAAATACTTAAAATCTCAAAAGTGGCTCCTTTCTTCTCTCAGCATTTTCTCCTCTTGGTGGGTGCTTCACCAACAGCCAACAAGCCTGAAAAGATGCCAAAACCACGAGGCAACTAGGTTTTAAGAGAGGAAGATGAAGGAGTTTTGGAAATGACCCCTATTAGTTAATAAAACTACAGTTTCAAGTCAGTAACCACTCCCACGGGGGCAGGGAAGCTGCTCAATGTTTTTCACTGCCACTGATCAACAGAGAGACTTTCCTTTAGCCCAAGCAAAAATGGCCTCACAGAAACTTACAAACAGTTCAAGAACAGCAAGCCTGTAACTGAACTTTTAAATCTCAGAAAAGTGGGAAAATAGCAAGGTTTTTTTTGTGTTTTTTTCAGAGATAGCAGAGGTTCACAAGTAATATCAAGTTATAACAGTGCAGTAAATGACCCCACACAAGAGTGCTAGGCCAAAGACAGAAAATATGCAAGTTTTGAGAAAAAACGATTTTAAAATTAAGTGCAAACAGGAAATTCAGTAAACAGCTTTTGGTTGTGCTCTAAATACAGCTACTAATGCAGAAATCAAGTTTAACAAGCCAGAAAATGCTCAAACTAGGCAACTATGCAGAAAAACTTAGCAAATAAACAGAGGAAAAATACTTAAAATCTCAAAAGTGGCTCCTTTCTTCTCTCAGCATTTTCTCCTCTTGGTGGGTGCTTCACCAACAGCCAACAAGCCTGAAAAGATGCCAAAACCACGAGGCAACTAGGTTTTAAGAGAGGAAGATGAAGGAGTTTTGGAAATGACTCCTATTGGTCAATAAAACTACAGTTTCAAGTCAGTAACCACTCCCACGGGGGCAGGGAAGCTGCTCAATGTTTTTCACTGCCACTGATCAACAGAGAGACTTTCCTTTAGCCCAAGCAAAAATGGCCTCACAGAAACTTACAAACAGTTCAAGAACAGCAAGCCTGTAACTGAACTTTTTTAAATCTCAGAAAAGTGGGAAAAAAGCAAGATTTTTTTTGTTTTTGTTTTTTTCAGAGATAGCAGAGGTTCACAAGTAATATCAAGTTATAACAGTGCAGTAAATGACCCCACACAAGAGTGCTAGGCCAAAGACAGAAAATATGCAAGTTTTGAGAAAAAATGATTTTAAAATTAAGTGCAAACAGGAAATTCAGTAAACAGCTTTTGGTTGTGCTCTAAATACAGCTACTAATGCAGAAATCAAGTTTAACAAGCCAGAAAATGCTCAAACTAGGCAACTATGCAGAAAAACTTATCAAATAAACAGAGGAAAAATACTTAAAATCTCAAAAGTGGCTCCTTTCTTCTCTCAGCATTTTCTCCTCTTGGTGGGTGCTTCACCAACAGCCAACAAGCCTGAAAAGATGCCAAAACCACGAGGCAACTAGGTTTTAAGAGAGGAAGATGAAGGAGTTTTGGAAATGACCCCTTTTGGTCAATAAAACTACAGTTTCAAGTCAGTAACCACTCCCACAGGGGGCAGGGAAGTTGCTCAATGTTTATCACTGCCACTGATCAACAGAGAGAATTTCCTTTAGCCCAAGCACAAATGGCCTCACAGAAACTTACAAACAGTTCAAGAACAGCAAGCCTGTAACTGAACTTTTTTAAATCTCAGAAAAGTGGGAAAAAAGCAAGATTTTTTTTGTTTTTGTTTTTTCAGAGATAGCAGAGGTTCACAAGTAATATCAAGTTATAACAGAGCAGTAAATGACCCCACACAAGAGTGCTAGGCCAAAGACAGAAAATATGCAAGTTTTGAGAAAAAAACTATTTTAAAATTAAGTGCAAAAAGGAAATTCAGTAAACATCTTTTGGTTGTGCTCTAAATACAGCTACTAATGCAGAAATCAAGTTTAACAAGCCAGAAAATGCTCAAACTAGGCAACTATGCAGAAAAACTTAGCAAATAAACAGAGGAAAAATACTTCAAATCTCAAAAGTGGCTCCTTTCTTCTCTCAGCATTTTCTCCTCTTGGTGGGTCCTTCACCAACAGCCAACAAGCCTGAAAAGATGCCAAAACCACGACGCCACTAGGTTTTAAGAGAGGAAGATGAAGGAGTTTTGGAAATGACCCCTATTGGTCAATAAAACTACAGTTTCAAGTCAGTAAACACTCCCATGGGGACAGGGAAGCTGCCCAATGTTTTTCACTGCCACTGATCAACAGAGAGACTTTCCTTTAGCCCAAGCACAAATGGCCTCACAGAAACAAACAGTTCAAGAACAGCAAGCCTGTAACTGAACTTTTTTAAATCTCAGAAAAGTGGGAAAAAAGCAAGATTTTTTTTGTTTTTGTTTCTTCAGAGATAGCAGAGGTTCACAAGTAATATCAAGTTATAACAGTGCAGTAAATGACCCCACACAAGAGTGCTAGGCCAAAGACAGAAAATATGCAAGTTTTGAGAAAAAAACGATTTTAAAATTAATTGCAAACAGGAAATTCAGTAAACAGCTTTTGGTTGTGCTCTAAATACAGCTACTAATGCAGAAATCAAGATTAACAAGCCAGAAAATGCTCAAACTAGGCAACTATGCAGAAAAACTTAGCAAATAAACAGAGGAAAAATACTTAAAATCTCAAAAGTGGCTCCTTTCTTCTTTCAGCGTTTTCTCCTCTTGGTGGGTGCTTCACCAACAGCCAACAAGCCTGAAAAGATGCAAAAACCACGAGGCAACTAGGTTTTAAGAGAGGAAGATGAAGGAGTTTTGGAAATGACCCCTATTGGTCAATAAAATTACAGTTTCAAGTCAGTAACCACTCCCACGGGGGGAAGGGAAGCTGCTCAATGTTTTTCACTGCCACTGATCAACAGAGAGACTTTCCTTTAGCCCAAGCAAAAATGGCCTTACAGAAACTTACAAACAGTTCATGAACAACAAGCCTGTAACTGAACTTTTTTTAATCTCAGAAAATGGGAAAAAAGCAAGATTTTTTTTTGTTTTTGTTTTTTCAGAGATAGCAGAGGTTCACAAGTAATATCAAGTTATAACAGTGCAGTAAATGACCCCACACAAGAGTGCTAGGCCAAAGACAGAAAATATGCAAGTTTTGAGAAAAACATGATTTTAAAATTAAGTGCAAACAGGAAATTCAGTAAACAGCTTTTGGTTGTGCTCTAAATACATCTACTAATGCAGAAATCAAGTTTAACAAGCCAGAAAATGCTCAAACTAGGCAACTATGCAGAAAAACTTAACAAATAAACAGAGGAAAAATACTTAAAATCTCAAAAGTGGCTCCTTTCTTCTCTCAGCATTTTCTCCTCTTGGTGGGTGCTTCACCAACAGCCAACAAGCCTGAAAAGATGCCAAAACCATGAGGCAAATAGGTTTTAAGAGAGGAAGATGAAGGAGTTTTGGAAATGACCCCTTTTGGTCAATAAAACTACAGTTTCAAGTCAGTAACCACTCCCACGGGGGCAGGGAAGTAGCTCAATGTTTATCACTGCCACTGATCAACAGAGAGACTTTCCTTTAGCCCAAGCAAAAATGGCCTCACAGAAACTTACAAACAGTTCAAGAACAGCAAGCCTGTAACTGAACTTTTTTAAATCTCAGAAAAGTGGGAAAAAAGCAAGATTTTTTTTGTTTTGTTTTTTCAGAGATAGCAGAGGTTCACAAGTAATATCAAGTTATAACAGTGCAGTAAATGACCCCACACAAGAGTGCTAGGCCAAAGACAGAAAATATGCAAGTTTTGAGAAAAAACGATTTTAAAATTAAGTGCAAACAGGAAATTCAGTAAACAGCTTTTGGTTGTGTTCTAAATACAGCTACTAATGCAGAAATCAAGTTTAACAAGCCAGAAAATGCTCAAACTAGGCAACTATGCAGAAAAACTTAGCAAATAAACAGAGGAAAAATACTTAAAATCTCAAAAGTGGCTCCTTTCTTCTCTCAGCATTTTCTCCTCTTGGTGGGTGCTTCACCAACAGCCAACAAGCCTGAAAAGATGCCAAAACCACGAGGCAACTAGGTTTTAAGAGAGAAAGATGAAGGAGTTTTGGAAATGACCCCTATTGGTCAATAAAATTACAGTTTCAATTCAGTAACCACTCCCACGGGGGGGCAGGGAAGCTGCTCAATGTTTTTCACTGCCACTGATCAACAGAGAGAATTTCCTTTAGCCCAAGCAAAAATGGCCTCACAGAAACTTACAAACAGTTCAAGAACAGCAAGCCTGTAACTGAACTTTTTTAAATCTCAGAAAAGTGGGAAAAAAGCAAGATTTTTTTTTTTCAGAGATAGCAGAGGTTCACAAGTAATATCAAGTTATAACAGTGCAGTAAATGACCCCACACAAGAGTGCTAGGCCAAAGACAGAAAATATGCAAGTTTTGAGAAAAAAACTATTTTAAAATTAAGTGCAAACAGGAAATTCAGTAAACAGCTTTTGGTTGTGCTCTAAATACAGCTACTAATGCAGAAATCAAGTTTAACAAGCCAGAAAATGCTCAAACTAGGCAACTATGCAGAAAAACTTAGCAAATAAACAGAGGAAAAATACTTAAAATCTCAAAAGTGGCTCCTTTCTTCTCTCAGCATTTTCTCCTCTTGGTGGGTGCTTCACCAACAGCCAACAAGCCTGAAAAGATGCCAAAACCACGAGGCCACTAGGTTTTAAGAGAGGAAGATGAAGGAGTTTTGGAAATGACCCCTATTGGTCAATAAAACTACAGTTTCAAGTCAGTAAACACTCCCACGGGGACAGGGAAGCTGCCCAATGTTTTTCACTGCCACTGATCAACAGAGAGACTTTCCTTTAGCCCAAGCACAAATGGCCTCACAGAAACAAACAGTTCAAGAACAGCAAGCCTGTAACTGAACTTTTTTAAATCTCAGAAAAGTGGGAAAAAAGCAAGATTTTTTTTTTGTTTCTTCAGAGATAGCAGAGGTTCACAAGTAATATCAAGTTATAACAGTGCAGTAAATGACCCCACACAAGAGTGCTAGGCCAAAGACAGAAAATATGCAAGTTTTGAGAAAAAAACGATTTTAAAATTAATTGCAAACAGGAAATTCAGTAAACAGCTTTTGGTTGTGCTCTAAATACAGCTACTAATGCAGAAATCAAGATTAACAAGCCAGAAAATGCTCAAACTAGGCAACTATGCAGAAAAACTTAGCAAATAAACAGAGGAAAAATACTTAAAATCTCAAAAGTGTCTCCTTTCTTCTTTCAGCGTTTTCTCCTCTTGGTGGGTGCTTCACCAACAGCCAACAAGCCTGAAAAGATGCAAAAACCACGAGGCAACTAGGTTTTAAGAGAGGAAGATGAAGGAGTTTTGGAAATGACCCCTATTGGTCAATAAAACTACAGTTTCAAGTCAGTAACCACTCCCACGGGGGGAAGGGAAGCTGCTCAATGTTTTTTACTGCCACTGATCAACAGAGAGACTTTCCTTTAGCCCAAGCAAAAATGGCCTTACAGAAACTTACAAACAGTTCAGGAACAGCAAGCCTGTAACTGAACTTTTTTAAATCTCAGAAAAGTGGGAAAAAAGCAAGATTTTTTTTTTGTTTTTTCAGAGATAGCAGAGGTTCACAAGTAATATCAAGTTATAACAGTGCAGTAAATGACCCCACACAAGAGTGCTAGGCCAAAGACAGAAAATATGCAAGTTTTGAGAAAAAAATGATTTTAAAATTAAGTGCAAACAGGAAATTCAGTAAACAGCTTTTGGTTGTGCTCTAAATACAGCTACTAATGCAGAAATCAAGTTTAACAAGCCAGAAAATGCTCAAACTAGGCAACTATGCAGAAAAACTTAGTAAATAAACAGAGGAAAAATACTTAAAATCTCAAAAGTGGCTCCTTTCTTCTCTCAGCATTTTCTCCTCTTGGTGGGTGCTTCACCACCAGCCAACAAGCCTGAAAAGATGCCAAAACCACAAGGCAACTAGGTTTTAAGAGAGAAAGATGAAGGAGTTTTGGAAATGACCCCTATTGGTCAATACAACTACAGTTTCAATTCAGTAACCACTCCCACGGGGGGCAGGGAAGCTGCTCAATGTTTTTCACTGCCACTGATCAACAGAGAGAATTTCCTTTAGCCCAAGCACAAATGGCCTCACAGAAACTTATAAACAGTTCAAGAACAGCAAGCCTGTAACTGAACTTTTTTAAATCTCAGAAAAGTGGGAAAAAAGCAAGATTTTTTTGTTTGGTTTTTCAGAGATAGCAGAGGTTCACAAGTAATATCAAGTTATAACAGAGCAGTAAATGACCCCACACAAGAGTGCTAGGCCAAAGACAGAAAATATGCAAGTTTTGAGAAAAAAAACTATTTTAAAATTAAGTGCAAACAGGAAATTCAGTAAACAGCTTTTGGTTGTGTTCTAAATACAGCTACTAATGCAGAAATCAAGTTTAACAAGCCAGAAAATGCTCAAACTAGGCAACTATGCAGAAAAACTTAGCAAATAAACAGAGGAAAAATACTTAAAATCTCAAAAGTGGCTCCTTTCTTCTCTCAGCATTTTCTCCTCTTGGTGGGTGCTTCACCAACAGCCAACAAGCCTGAAAAGATGCCAAAACCACGAGGCAACTAGGTTTTAAGAGAGAAAGATGAAGGAGTTTTGGAAATGACCCCTATTGGTCAATAAAATTACAGTTTCACTTCAGTAACCACTCCCACGGGGGGGCAGGGAAGCTGCTCAATGTTTTTCACTGCCACTGATCAACAGAGAGAATTTCCTTTAGCCCAAGCACAAATGGCCTCACAGAAACTTACAAACAGTTCAAGAACAGCAAGCCTGTAACTGAACTTTTTTAAATCTCAGAAAAGTGGGAAAAAAGCAAGATTTTTTTTGTTTTTGTTTTTTCAGAGATAGCAGAGGTTCACAAGTAATATCAAGTTATAACAGAGCAGTAAATGACCCCACACAAGAGTGCTAGGCCAAAGACAGAAAATATGCAAGTTTTGAGAAAAAAACTATTTTAAAATTAAGTGCAAAAAGGAAATTCAGTAAACATCTTTTGATTGTGCTCTAAATACAGCTACTAATGCAGAAATCAAGTTTAACAAGCCAGAAAATGCTCAAACTAGGCAACTATGCAGAAAAACTTAGCAAATAAACAGAGGAAAATACTTCAAATCTCAAAAGTGGCTCCTTTCTTCTCTCAGCATTTTCTCCTCTTGGTGGGTCCTTCACCAACAGCCAACAAGCCTGAAAAGATGCCAAAACCACGAGGCAACTAGGTTTTAAGAGAGGAAGATGAAGGAGTTTTGGAAATGACCCCTATTGGCCAATAAAACTACAGTTTCAAGTAAGTAACCACTCCCATGGGGACAGGGAGCTGCCCAATGTTTTTCACTGCCACTGATCAACAGAGAGACTTTCCTTTAGCCCAAGCAGAAATGGCCTCACAGAAACTTACAAACAGTTCAAGAACAGCAAGCCTGTAACTGAACTTTTTTAAATCTCAGAAAAGTGGGAAAAAAGCAAGATTTTTTTTGTTTTTGTTTCTTCAGAGATAGCAGAGGTTCACAAGTAATATCAAGTTATAACAGTGCAGTAAATGACCCCACACAAGAGTGCTAGGCCAAAGACAGAAAATATGCAAGTTTTGAGAAAAAAACGATTTTAAAATTAATTGCAAACAGGAAATTCAGTAAACAGCTTTTGGTTGTGCTCTAAATACAGCTACTAATGCAGAAATCAAGATTAACAAGCCAGAAAATGCTCAAACTAGGCAACTATGCAGAAAAACTTAGCAAATAAACAGAGGAAAAATACTTAAAATCTCAAACGTGGCTCCTTTCTTCTCTCAGCATTTTCTCCTCTTGGTGGGTGCTTCACCAACAGCCAACAAGCCTGAAAAGATGCCAAAACCATGAGGCAACTAGGTTTTAAGAGAGGAAGATGAAGGAGTTTTGGAAATGACCCCTATTGGTCAATAAAACTACAGTTTCAAGTCAGTAACCACTCCCACGGGGGCAGGGAAGCTGCTCAATGTTTATCACTGCCACTGATCAACAGAGAGACTTTCCTTTAGCCCAAGCAAAAATGGCCTCACAGAAACTTATAAACAGTTCAAGAACAGCAAGCCTGTAACTGAACTTTTTTAAATCTCAGAAAAGTGGGAAAAAAGCAAGATTTTTTTTTTTTTTTTTTTCAGAGATAGCAGAGGTTCACAAGTAATATCAAGTTATAACAGTGCAGTAAATGACCCCACACAAGAGTGCTAGGCCAAAGACAGAAAATATGCAAGTTTTGAGAAAAACATGATTTTAAAATTAAGTGCAAACAGGAAATTCAGTAAACAGCTTTTGATTGTGCTCTAAATACATCTACTAATGCAGAAATCAAGTTTAACAAGCCAGAAAATGCTCAAACTAGGCAACTATGCAGAAAAACTTAACAAATAAACAGAGGAAAAATACTTAAAATCTCAAACGTGGCTCCTTTCTTCTCTCAGCATTTTCTCCTCTTGGTGGGTGCTTCACCAACAGCCAACAAGCCTGAAAAGATGCCAAAACCACGAGGCAACTAGGTTTTAAGAGAGAAAGATGAAGGAGTTTTGCAAATGACCCCTATTGGTCAATAAAACTACAGTTTCAATTCAGTAACCACTCCCACGGGGGCAGGGAAGCTGCTCAATGTTTTTCACTGCCACTGATCAACAGAGAGAATTTCCTTTAGCCCAAGCACAAATGGCCTCACAGAAACTTATAAACAGTTCAAGAACAGCAAGCCTGTAACTGAACTTTTTTAAATCTCAGAAAAGTGGGAAAAAAGCAAGATTTTTTTTTTGTTTTTTCAGAGATAGCAGAGGTTCACAAGTAATATCAAGTTATAACAGAGCAGTAAATGACCCCACACAAGAGTGCTAGGCCAAAGACAGAAAATATGCAAGTTTTGAGAAAAAAACTATTTTAAAATTAAGTGCAAACAGGAAGTTCAGTAAACAGCTTTTGGTTGTGTTCTAAATACAGCTACTAATGCAGAAATCAAGTTTAACAAGCCAGAAAATGCTCAAACTAGGCAACTATGCAGAAAAACTTAGCAAATAAACAGAGGAAAAATACTTAAAATCTCAAAAGTGGCTCCTTTCTTCTCTCAGCATTTTCTCCTCTTGGTGGGTGCTTCACCAACAGCCAACAAGCCTGAAAAGATGCCAAAACCACGAGGCAACTAGGTTTTAAGAGAGAAAGATGAAGGAGTTTTGGAAATGACCCCTATTGGTCAATAAAATTACAGTTTCAATTCAGTAACCACTCCCACGGGGGGGCAGGGAAGCTGCTCAATGTTTTTCACTGCCACTGATCAACAGAGAGAATTTCCTTTAGCCCAAGCACAAATGGCCTCACAGAAACTTACAAACAGTTCAAGAACAGCAAGCCTGTAACTGAACTTTTTTAAATCTCAGAAAAGTGGGAAAAAAGCAAGATTTTTTTTGTTTTTGTTTTTTCAGAGATAGCAGAGGTTCACAAGTAATATCAAGTTATAACAGAGCAGTAAATGACCCCACACAAGAGTGCTAGGCCAAAGACAGAAAATATGCAAGTTTTGAGAAAAAAAACTATTTTAAAATTAAGTGCAAAAAGGAAATTCAGTAAACATCTTTTGGTTGTGCTCTAAATACAGCTACTAATGCAGAAATCAAGTTTAACAAGCCAGAAAATGCTCAAACTAGGCAACTATGCAGAAAAACTTAGCAAATAAACAGAGGAAAATACTTCAAATCTCAAAAGTGGCTCCTTTCTTCTCTCAGCATTTTCTCCTCTTGGTGGGTCCTTCACCAACAGCCAACAAGCCTGAAAAGATGCCAAAACCACGACGCCACTAGGTTTTAAGAGAGGAAGATGAAGGAGTTTTGGAAATGACCCCTATTGGTCAATAAAACTACAGTTTCAAGTCAGTAAACACTCCCATGGGGACAGGGAAGCTGCCCAATGTTTTTCACTGCCACTGATCAACAGAGAGACTTTCCTTTAGCCCAAGCACAAATGGCCTCACAGAAACAAACAGTTCAAGAACAGCAAGCCTGTAACTGAACTTTTTTAAATCTCAGAAAAGTGGGAAAAAAGCAAGATTTTTTTTGTTTTTGTTTCTTCAGAGATAGCAGAGGTTCACAAGTAATATCAAGTTATAACAGTGCAGTAAATGACCCCACACAAGAGTGCTAGGCCAAAGACAGAAAATATGCAAGTTTTGAGAAAAAAACGATTTTAAAATTAATTGCAAACAGGAAATTCAGTAAACAGCTTTTGGTTGTGCTCTAAATACAGCTACTAATGCAGAAATCAAGATTAACAAGCCAGAAAATGCTCAAACTAGGCAACTATGCAGAAAAACTTAGCAAATAAACAGAGGAAAAATACTTAAAATCTCAAAAGTGTCTCCTTTCTTCTTTCAGCATTTTCTCCTCTTGGTGGGTGCTTCACCAACAGCCAACAAGCCTGAAAAGATGCAAAAACCACGAGGCAACTAGGTTTTAAGAGAGGAAGATGAAGGAGTTTTGGAAATGACCCCTATTGGTCAATAAAACTACAGTTTCAAGTCAGTAACCACTCCCACGGGGGGAAGGGAAGCTGCTCAATGTTTTTTACTGCCACTGATCAACAGAGAGACTTTCCTTTAGCCCAAGCAAAAATGGCCTTACAGAAACTTACAAACAGTTCATGAACAGCAAGCCTGTAACTGAACTTTTTTTAATCTCAGAAAATGGGAAAAAAGCAAGATTTTTTTTTGTTTTTGTTTTTTCAGAGATAGCAGAGGTTCACAAGTAATATCAAGTTATAACAGTGCAGTAAATGACCCCACACAAGAGTGCTAGGCCAAAGACAGAAAATATGCAAATTTTGAGAAAAACATGATTTTAAAATTAAGTGCAAACAGGAAATTCAGTAAACAGCTTTTGGTTGTGCTCTAAATACATCTACTAATGCAGAAATCAAGTTTAACAAGCCAGAAAATGCTCAAACTAGGCAACTATGCAGAAAAACTTAGTAAATAAACAGAGGAAAAATACTTAAAATCTCAAAAGTGGCTCCTTTCTTCTCTCAGCATTTTCTCCTCTTGGTGGGTGCTTCACCACCAGCCAACAAGCCTGAAAAGATGCCAAAACCACAAGGCAACTAGGTTTTAAGAGAGAAAGATGAAGGAGTTTTGGAAATGACCCCTATTGGTCAATACAACTACAGTTTCAATTCAGTAACCACTCCCACGGGGGGCAGGGAAGCTGCTCAATGTTTTTCACTGCCACTGATCAACAAAGAGAATTTCCTTTAGCCCAAGCACAAATGGCCTCACAGAAACTTATAAACAGTTCAAGAACAGCAAGCCTGTAACTGAACTTTTTTAAATCTCAGAAAAGTGGGAAAAAAGCAAGATTTTTTTTTGTTTTTGTTTTTTCAGAGATAGCAGAGGTTCACAAGTAATATCAAGTTATAACAGAGCAGTAAATGACCCCACACAAGAGTGCTAGGCCAAAGACAGAAAATATGCAAGTTTTGAGAAAAAAAACTATTTTAAAATTAAGTGCAAACAGGAAATTCAGTAAACAGCTTTTGGTTGTGTTCTAAATACAGCTACTAATGCAGAAATCAAGTTTAACAAGCCAGAAAATGCTCAAACTAGGCAACTATGCAGAAAAACTTAGCAAATAAACAGAGGAAAAATACTTAAAATCTCAAAAGTGGCTCCTTTCTTCTCTCAGAGTTTTCTCCTCTTGGTGGGTGCTTCACCAACAGCCAACAAGCCTGAAAAGATGCCAAAACCACGAGGCAACTAGGTTTTAAGAGAGAAAGATGAAGGAGTTTTGGAAATGACCCCTATTGGTCAATAAAACTACAGTTTCAAGTCAGTAACCACTCCCACGGGGGCAGGGAAGCTGCTCAATGTTTTTCACTGCCACTGATCAACAGAGAGACTTTCCTTTAGCCCAAGCAAAAATGGCCTCACAGAAACTTACAAACAGTTCAAGAACAGCAAGCCTTTAACTGAACTTTTTTAAATCTCAGAAAAGTGGGAAAAAAGCAAGATTTTTTTTTTTTTTTTTTTCAGAGATAGCAGAGGTTCACAAGTAATATCAAGTTATAACAGTGCAGTAAATGACCCCACACAAGAGTTCTAGGCCAAAGACAGAAAATATGCAAGTTTTGAGAAAAAAACGATTTTAAAATTAAGTGCAAACAGGAAATTCAGTAAACAGCTTTTGGTTGTGCTCTAAATACAGCTACTAATGCAGAAATCAAGTTTAACAAGCCAGAAAATGCTCAAACTAGGCAACTATACAGAAAAACTTAGCAAATAAACAGAGGAAAAATACTTAAAATCTCAAAATTGGCTCATTTCTTCTCTCAGCGTTTTCAACTCTTGGTGGGTGCTTTACCAACAGCCAACAAGCCTGAAAAGATGCCAAAACCATGAGGCAACTAGGTTTTAAGAGAGGAAGATTAAGGAGTTTTGGAAATGATCCCTATTGGTCAATAAAACTACAGTTTCAAGTCAGTAACCACTCCCACGGGGGGCAGGGAAGCTGCTCAATGTTTTTCACTGCCACTGATCAACAGAGAGTCTTTCCTTTAGCCCAAGCAAAAATGGCCTCACAGAAACTTACAAACAGTTCAAGAACAGCAAGCCTGTAACTGAACTTTTTTAAATCTCAGAAAAGTGGGAAAAAAGCAAGATTTTTTTTGTTTTGTTTTTTCAGAGATAGCAGAGGTTCACAAGTAATATCAAGTTATAACAATGCAGTAAATGACCCCACAGAAGAGTGCTAGGCCAAAGACAGAAAATATGCAAGTTTTGAGAAAAAAACGATTTTAAAATTAAGTGCAAAGAGGAAATTCAGTAAACAGCTTTTGGTTGTGCTCTAAATACAGCTACTAATGCAGAAATCAAGTTTAACAAGCCAGAAAATGCTCAAACTAGGCAACTATGCAGAAAAACTTAGCAAATAAACAGAGGAAAAATACTTAAAATCTCAAAAGTGTCTCCTTTCTTCTCTCAGCGTTTTCTCCTCTTGGTGGGTGCTTCACCAACAGCCAACAAGCCTGAAAAGACCCTTTCTTGCACTAAGGAGGTTGAGAGGTGTGTTGTCAATGCAAGAAATCTAGACAAAGCCAGAAACAGTGGGGCCATTGGACAAAGGCTCCAAAATACGGACAGATGTTTTATGAGAAACTTGCTAGAATAACAGGATTTGTGTTATTATATACTTTCTTAAGGATATGAAGTCAGAAACTGAAATGTCTGTCATTTTCAGCATTATTTAGTGATTTCAATACTTAATGATGGAATTGTCAGAAAACCACAACTTTTATGAGGAACAGACCAAAAATATGAGACAAAAATCTGAACATTATACAAAACTCTGGACGGTTGAGATGTATGGGATACATATCTTATGAGATGCATAAACTACGTCTATACAAAGATTCACTATTGCTAAGTGCCTAGCATATAAAGACATTCTATGGTAAAAAAACTACCCGAGATTCCAAGATGGTGGTTGTCCTATGAACACCCTCTCCATGAGGCTCCCATCCAAAAAACCCAAACTGGTATTTTAACCACTTAATTACATCGGAAATTCGAAAATTTCAACTAATAAATGCATTACTAACAAGATTCTGATTTTCTGAGAAATCTCAGCTACATGCTGAATTCATATGGAAGATTTATACTCCTAAAACCTTACTGCATTCAGAGAAGCATTCACCACGTGTAAAAACATAGGCCTGAATAGACACAATACAAGGTAAATCTAAAAAAAAGTTCGATACAGCTGTAAAGAGATGTCGAGAGAAGCAGATAACATGGAAACACAGACTAGAGTAGCAAAACCAAACTATCTGCTATTGCCTCTCCAGAAAAAGAGACTATTTCTAAAAGACAGAAGGTAAACAACTAGACATTAAGAAAACTAATGTCAAACTGCGATCAGAAGCTGCCTTTCATATGGATGACCTTAAAGAAGCACTACTGCCACTCCAGAAGGCAATACAAGGTTTCTCTGAGCAGTTATCCAGCTTTGGGAACAAACTAAATCAAGTTATGGAACAAATGGATAATGTGGAAAAGACTGCCAAAAACAACGAATTACAGATTGCCTTGCTTAAGGAAGAGCTAAATGCCAAAAATACTGTAATACAAGACATCCAACAGAAAATTATTGCCCTGGAGGTGAGAAGCTGGAGAAATGACATTATAATACAAGGCTTACCTGAATCCTATAGTAGCAATCAACTAATTGAAGTCATCATATAATTGTTTCACTTCATTTTAAAATCTGACCCAAATGGCAGTGGAGTTTTTACAAGAAGAGCACATCGGGCCCTACATGCTAAACAAAACGCGGACACCCCCAGACAAGTATACGCTAAGCTGCTGAATTATCAAGATGTACATAGAGTGCTATCGGCTACCAGAAAACAAAAACAAATCACATGGAATGGCCACAGAATAATACTTTCACAAGATCTCCCCTTAGCTATTAAAGAAAAGCAGCATAAACTTTCTCCCTACTGTGCAGAACTCATAAAAAAGAAAATTAAATTTCAAATGCGATATCCGAACACTTTAATTTTTACACACAATGATGAGAAGTTCACTGCAGGCTTACCTAAAGAAACTAAAACTATTTTTTTTTTAAATGCTTCGGTAAAACCCCAGATGTTTAATCCTTTAAATAAGCAATTTGTGAATGATTCTCTTGCTAGTGACCGCTAGCTGTATTTAGCCCAAACACGTAAAATAGCAGTTGAATAAATTAATTTAAACTAGTAGAACTTAAATTATAAAACTTTATCTTTTTTATATACCTTATTTGGAAGTGTTCATCAACAGGAAGTGACCCTTGGAAAAACATATGCATCAGTCCCCGTTGAGAGGTAAGTGCTTCCTTAAGTGGAAACTTCCTGCCTTAGATAGTAAGACCTCCCCTGAACTGATAAACACAATAGTCAGTCATGACTTTTCATCTCCAGCATTTCGTTGCTTCCTGGATGTACAAAAGCTCAACAAAATAGCACCAAAAGAAAAGCTTCAAAAGAGAGCTTGATCGACAATCTGTTATAGTTTGACCAGCGAAGTAAACTCTAGATGACTCGAGCATGAAAACCCAAACATTATATATGTCAGGTACAAGCAACTAACTGATCTCAACTTTCAATTCTGTCTCATAAGACAGTCGCATATTAACTGAAAGTGATTTCTTTCTTTTTTTAGGGAAAAAAAGGAAAGAAAAAAGTACGTTATTTTCGGGTAGCTTGGTTACAGGTTTACTTCCAATGTAGACTGCCTTACACTGTATGTGATAAGCTGTGTATATGATTTTGTGCTTTTACGATACCAGAACATTGTGAAACACTGTCCGTGAGTTTGAATATAATGTTACGTTCAAAAAAATAATAGTATAGACACTCATTTAGTGTTCCAATGTGTAAAATGATGCTCTTATTTGTTTTTATTTTATTTTATATAGACAGACAGTCTGTAACATGTAACAGCGAGGATAGGATAGGTATCATTGATTCAACTAGCTTGCTTACCAATCAAGATTATTTCATTGTCGTTGGGGTGAGAGGTTTTTTATATAGCTTCCATGGAAAATTTGAGAAATGCTCGTATAAGATGTTATAGGCACACATGAAAGATTATCTCTCATATCCATTCTTTTAAAAAACTTAAAATTGCATTTAGATAAAATACATCTTGTATATTTTTTGTATCAGGCTGCTCATGTAAAAAGGTATCTTCCTTTCTCCCAGACATCTCACCTTATATGATTATATTCCTTGTGGTGTTTTTGAATTTTGGATTGTAACAATGATAAGGTTATTACCAAAAAATTCATGATGCTATATTTTCTGTAAAAAGTGCTGTGGTTATATTGAACCATATCTTGTTGTACTATATTTCAATTGGAGAAGAATGGATTTTTGTAAGAAGGGTAAAGGATGACGAGTCTAGGAGTTATACTTTTTTGTATATATGTTATGGAGTTTTTAAATTATTAGATGAAGTTGTTGCAATGCTTTATTTAGGTTGCATAATACCTCAAGTAGAAACTCAGTTACTAACATCTGTTTTTGTAACCTTATATTATCATACTCTTTCAACCAAGTGGGGGGTGGGTGGAAAGGCACAGGTTTGGTGTTGAAAGAGTGCACTGCTACTGCTGTAAACAGGCCATTATATATACCAATATATATTTTTTGCCTTCGGATTCACTACATTTATTCTAATTCTCTGGAGCCTTGTAGTTCATGAATACCAATATTTACTAATAGAAACAGTTGATTCGTGAATCAACCTTTGGAATGTAGATTATAGATTCCTGGAATGTGAGGGGTTTGCAAGACAAAAATAAGAAAAACCTAGTAATGCATCTAATATTCAAGTCAGAGACACACATATGTTTTCTACAAGAAACGCACATGTTCAGAGAGGACTGGAAAGGGGTCTTAAACAAAAAATGGAGTAAAGGGCTAACTGCAGCTGGAGATAACTCAAAATCAAAAGGCGTAGCTATTATTATTAAAAAGTCCTTTCAGCAAACAATAATAGACCAGTCTTCAGATGAGGGGGCAGATAGTGTTACTTTATAGCCCCCAATCCATTCAACAAAAAACAAACATTATTCCTTAATATTTACAGGCCTTGTCAGAAACAGCAGAATTTTATATTAGAGATTCACAATATCCTAAGTAAGTTTCCCAAACATGAAATAATAGTAGGTGGGGATTGGAATGCGGTTATTGATCCAGGGGTAGATCGTATCAGTAACCCCCTTTCACAAAATTTACAAGCGTCAATTGCCCTGGGTGAATTTATGACTAATTTATGCTTAATAGACCCTATATCATTTGGAGAAGGACAGGAAAAGAGAGGTTTATACACATACTATTCTAAATGTCACAATACATGGTCAAGGATATATTTTTCCTCATTTCAGAGACCCTGACAGACTGGGATATAAAGTACTATGTGGAACCAAGACACTTTTCAGATCATTCAAGAATTACTTTGAAAATAAACTTTTGAAACAAATTATCAAAAAGATTAAAAATATTAATTGGTCTTTAAACAGTAATCTGTTATTACAACCTGAAGTAATCCGTAAGATATCAGAAATTTTAATACAATTAGACAACGCCATAGAGAGTACAAATATCCCATATAATGTTCAGTGGGCTGCTTGTAAAGTGCAGATGAAAGGGGTCCTTATTCAAAAGGCTACATATTTAAAAAAAATAGCAAAAGAAAAACAAAATTAATTAGTTAAGGAGTTGGTAAATCTAGAAAAAAAAGTCCTAAATAAACCAAACCCAGATATTGAAAATTTAATAAATAATACCCAGAGACAACTTCACAAACTACATCAACACAACTATTCCATGTACGAATTAAGAAGCATAGCCAAATATTCAGAATGGGCACAGGTTCCATCCAAAGCATTGGCCAGTATCATTGCAAATAGACAAAAGACAGCTAGAATTTTGCTACTCCATTATCAAGGCAAGGTTTTTAAAACAGACACCAAAATACTAGAAGTACTTCATCAAATCTATTCAGAATTATATGGCCTAAATAATGAACAGTCTTCTCAAGAAGAGATTACAAAACTATTTCAACAAGGTAACATTCCCAAAATTAAAAAAGAACCATACGGAACTTCTAGAGGCTCCACTTAAGCAACAAGAAATAACAGATGCCATAGGGAAGACAAAAAAGGGTAAGGCTCCTGGACTAGATGGATATACTTCAGAATTCTACAAAACATTTAATCAGACTTTATCATCAATCCTACTGAAGGTATACAACTACATTAGAGTACATGGAATATCTGACTATCATTTAAATAACTCAAATATATTTTTATACCTAAAAATAGCTTGGACAGCTCTAATCCTCACAATTACAGGCCTATATCCCTAATTAACTTGGATATTAAAATTCTATCATAAATTTTAGCCGAAAGATTAAAAAAAGTTATGCCCTTCATAATCACTCCGGAACAAACTGCGTTTATGCTAAACAGGCAAACCTGAGATAATACCCTAACACTGGATGCCATGTTACATCTCAATAAATATGATAAGAACCCGAGGTATGGACTAATACTTGATGCCTGTAAAGCATTTGACAGAGTAAGTTGGAGGTTTCTATTTACGACCATGTCACATTTCAGCATACCCATAGGTTTCATCAATTTTATTAAAACCTTATATAATAAAACCTACACTTATCTCTACATAAATAAGACATTAGCTAAGCCTATTAGAATATTGAATGGAACTAGACAGGGTTGCCCCTTATTTCCCCACCTTTTTAATTTACATCTTGAACCTCTATTAATCTCAATCTCCCAAACCACTTTTCACTCCATTTATAAAACCCTAAATGTCAAAGTCAGTTTATCTGCCTTGCAGATGACTTAAATATTTATTCTGAACGTCCTATTTCTGACATCCAGATATTATCTGATACAATTGACAGATATTCAACAGTCTCAAATTATTTAGTGAATCAAAATAGGACACTTATTTTCCCCATAAATCCATTATACCATAAAGAATTTTTATTTGCAGAATCTCCATTCAAAGTTAAATACTCATTTTCGTACCTAGGGATACAATTTGAACATACTTCTCTATCTATGTATCAAAATAACCTTATGAAAATATGGACAGGCATCTCACAGGACCATTACAGAGGGCAGCAACTTAACCTGTCCCTTTTATCTAAAGCAGCAATTATAAGGATGAATGTCCTGCCTAAGCTATCGCACCAGTTCAATGCTTCAAATTTGGTCATTCCAAATGATTTTTTCTAAAAGATCAAAAAAGAACTGACCAAATTCATCTGGTACTCAAAAGCGGTTAGGATAAAATATCAGAAATTAAGTTATCCCAAATCAAAAGGGGGTTTAAGCCTACCTAACTTTCACCTCTATTACTGGATCATATGTGCAAATGGAGTTATCCTAATTTCGAATTTTAGCCTGCAAGAAGACACATGGTATGCATTGTGGGTTAAAATTTGGCATAATCATGTTAAAAACAGTAACTTCAAACCCAAAACCCTGCCCATCTTAGCAGCCAAAAATGTAAGCAATTCCTCCATCAACAGTATTCTGAGACAAAAAGTAAAGATTTTTAAAATCGAATGAAATATGTGGAGTTAGAAAAGGCCCTTCCATATCTCTAACCAATCCATATGAACCTCAATATCAGACTAAATAACAAAATGATTAACCTATCAAACTACACTTTAATCAAAGATTACATTGCATGGGATATACACAGACACAAAGGAAAATCGCTACAGGAACTCAAATACAAGTTAAAATTGGACAAAATACACTATTTTACGTCAAATTAGAGAACTTTTAACAGCAATTATTACAGATGAACCTAACATTGAAAGTGACACATCAAGAGTTACAGACATCACAAATAACCTAACTAGATTTAAAGTATGCTGTTAATCATCTATAAATTATTGATGACCTCCAAATATCATAATATACTACTCTTCTCTAATTACTAGAATCAACATAACAATGATCTCAGTGAGGACCATAAACTAAGAGTGATAGAATCTACTATTAAGTTTTCCCCATTCAAAAAAACTAATCTATACACAATTAATGATTAATAACAATACCTATGGTGCTGCGGTAGCATTGTCGCCTCACAGTTAGACGTTGCCCGTTCGATTCTCAGTTAGAGCGTCTTCTGTGTGGCGACATGCATGAATGGGCGTTCCTTCATTGAAGGTTGTGCGTTAGGCCTGGCAAGCCAGCACGTAAAAATCTACTGCCAATCATTAGCAGACCGGAGTTCCACTGTGGCGACCCCTAACTGGGAAAAGCCGAAAGACACAACAACAATACCTATTATACTCCCTGTAACTTAAACAAATTCAATCCCAGTGTGTCCCCATCATGCCCATGCTGCTCCTTTCCTCAAGCTGATCTATGGCACATCCTGTGGTCATGCAGTCACACATATAAACGTTAGTGTTATCTCAAAGTTAGATTAGAAAAAAATGGGATATCAAAAATCCACTCTATCATGGGAATTTGCATTCTTACACATTACTGATTTTAGAATACCTAAACTAAAATTTCATGTTCGTATCGCCTTATGTTTATTAATTAAATTCTACATAACCAAAAATTGGATGGATCGCAGTAAACTATATTGGAGAGGTTTCAGAAACCTGGCAATAAAATACATATCCTTACAAAAAAAATCTTTTTAAGGAATCCTAACAAACTAGACTACTACCGGAAATTCTGGAACTTGATCTTTGATGTCATTCAGGATGTGTGAGACTGCATAATCATTATAATCATTATAATCAATAAACTTGATGATTCTACTCATTTAGTGAGATTTGTTATGCTCCCTCCCAATATTAATGCCAATGCTAATGGTAGTATTAGTATCATTGTTATTGGTATTATTACCACTAGTGCCATTTTTCATTAGTACTATTAATACCACTACTCACTACTGTTATCATTCCTATCATGATTGTCAGTACCATTCCAGGTACCTAAGGTTTCTT
>NC_056734.1:482598140-482600640 GCF_019279795.1 Protopterus annectens
CTGTCCCAGTAAATCACTTTTAATAGCCTTCTGTAACCCCAAGCATGCCACACCCTTGTAGCTTACCAATTAAAGGACCAGACAACATGGATATGCAGGTTCCCAACATCTCCCCAACCAGCTTGGTGGATATGGATATCTTGAGACAATGTAGCAATTGTCTCATGTTAACTGGCAAATATTTATTTATTTTATTTGTTTAACATTTGTTTACTGGGAAAGTCCAACTTGGAACAGAGTAAATTTTTAGCAGAGGCCTGGGGAGAAATGATCCTGACGCATGTCTTTATAACATTGGAGGAAACCCACACGAATGCAGGGAGGACATGCAGACTCCACACAGAAGGTACCCCAGCCAGGGATCAAACCAGAGAACCTCTTGCTGTGAGGCAACAATGCTATGGCTGCATCACTGCACCATCCTTAAAGTAACAGATACAATATGTAAGAAGTGTGCATACACAATGTCACTGGAGACTAAACTTTTGCATACAAGTACACATCAGGTTGTCAAAACCACAAATGTAATACCCACTATGCATAGCACACAGCACACACATAGAGTAATGTATGCTGAGGTATTTAAGTGCAATCTTTCTAAATAACAAAGGCCTCGTAGACCACCTGATGGCAAACTGTATCTTCGGCAAATCCAAAAAGTACTCAACAAAAATCATACCTAACACCGCACATACATCCATACTCAGTTGAGCCCCAAACAGAAAGTCCATAAGGTAAGCAAACACACTTCTCAGGATTCTAGTCATATGGGATGTCATTGTGTGACAAACTGATGCCCCTTAACCAGGATGAACAAGGAGAAGATAATGGTAAGCCACTTATCTGGAGCCAGTATCCCCCAAGTTATGCACGCATCCAAGTCATTACACAATAGGTACCAGTATGATTTCATCATAGTCTATGTAAGCATAAATGACCTGAGATATACCCAACTGGACTACATGAAGAGAGACATTATAGACCTCTTGGACTATGTGTCGCAAGCTGGAATGAGCCTAGCATTGAGCAGCGTATTACCTTCACCAAGGATGATGTCACTATATGAACAAAACATAATGAGTTTCTGGTGTCATTCTAAGGGGATCTGATATTTGTCAGCATGGGAGGACATGGTTAATGGACCATGCTGCTTTGCCAAGGATGGTTGCACCTGTTCCTTCTAGGCTTTTGAATACTTGCTGAGACATTATTCATCCCCATAAAACCTTTTTTAAGCAATGTCAAATTGACAAATCTACCAACACAGCAAAATCAACTTAACTGAACCTCAAGGTGTTGCTGCTCAGGAGCCTAAACAAAAAAACTACACTCCCTCCAACCCATTCTCAGTCTTGAGGATATAAACATCTGTGCAGTTACCGAGATTACCCTGGCAGTGCAAGGTTTCAGTGCCCTCCACACTTTTACACCAGTAGCTGCATAGACTGGGGCTAAAGGTGGAGGTGAGTCAATATACATCAGTAACAAGCATCCCTCTGGGTTGGCTAAACAGGATGATGTACTGGGATTTCTCCATGTGCAGGTCACCATAAATAAAATCCTGTACTATATCCTAGCTAGCTATAGGTGTCCCTCCATTTCTCAAGAAACTCACAATGCATACTTAGACCTACTGTAAACCCTTACTATCCAGCAGAACACCCTACTCATGGGGGACTTTAATTACTGCTTTGTAGAATGGGAGTCTTAGTGGACTGAAATCTGCAGGTACAGAGATTCTTGGACTTTGTAAATACAAACACCTTTACCAGTTAGTGCATACACCCACAGCAGGCTCAACATACTGGACCTCATACTCACAAATATGGGAGAAAGCTACACCCCTCATATCACTTCCTCCCTGGTAAGGTCTGATCATAATGCTATCTCATTCAAAATCAAAATCTACTTGGTAACCCCAGTAAACTCAGTAACTGTTAAGAACTATTTAAAGTCGAACTACCTTTTGTTAAGTGATAGTCTGTCAATTCAATGTCCCTCCAAACCCAGAGAACACAGCATCCTATGCAGAATTTTTTAAATAAACCCGGTACAACTATGTCTGTGACTGATTAGAGGCTGCTGTACCTACAAGAAGTAAGCCCAAAACAAACTCCAGAAACAAACCACCCTGGTGGCATCCTAAATTAAACAGGATATACAACAAAAGAAAACAATTTGTGACAAAATCAGGAAGTATAATTCCCATAAAGATAAGAATTCTCTCATCAAACTAAACAAGCAGCTTTGGGGGTAATTAAGTCCAATAAATCCAATTTTGATGTTAAGAAGGCCTCCCAGGCAAATGATAACCATAACACAGTAGTATGCTAAACTGGTAAGTAATGGTGCCACATTCACTGTGCTGGGTGATATAGTGAATCTTAAGGCTGACAAAGTCACTCCCACCTTTACTCACTACTCACCCCCCCAAGAAATATCTTCAAACCTAAGCCCTCTAACTATAAATAGAGAACATCTCCTGGCTGCACTCACTAAG
>NC_056734.1:482603140-482683140 GCF_019279795.1 Protopterus annectens
AGTGTTGAACCTGGAGTATTAAAACAAAATTGTGTAATGATATACATGAATGGCATATCCTTGCATGTTGTTACTTAGTAATGTAAGTAAGTAAGTAAAAGGTGGGTGATTTGTACAGCAATGACTTCAACATGTGACAGCAGAGGCTTATCTGAATACGTGTCCTCTATCAAATAATAGGCCTCAGGCATCAAAGAGTAACACACACATTTCAGTTTCAAACTTCATTACCCTCAGAAGATACTTAAAAATACTGATGCAAAAACTGTTTTGATTCTATCAACTGCCTAATTTTGCAAGACCAAAATATGTAAAAAGTCTCCCTATTGTTCATCCATTGTCACTTTTATTTATGGCTTAGTACAGCTTTGTTGCTCTAAGAGTGGAGAAAGGCATGTATACATTACAAAAACAGTAAGAAAGCACTACAATTAGCAAAACAGCATCACAAATACAGATATGGTAAGCACTAAGTCAGCTATGTACTCTGAGCATCAGACCCAAAACTTATGTGTCCCTGAATCCAAAAGATAGAAAACAAGGATATGGCACAATTATCATCATGACAGTGTTAGTCCTCACAGCCACTCCAATGTATAGGTTCTTTTGAAGAAAAAAGAAAACTCCAAGGTTACAGGCCTCTCAGAAGAACAGCTTCCAGTTCTGTAAGCAGAATCCTACAGGTTAAAATCTACAGGGTAACACTTCACAGGTTAACCCTAAATGGGGTCTTCTTTTCTAAGCTTCCAAGTCTTCCTTTAGATGAATCTCTATGTCAGGAACTAATTTTATGTCTCACTCTTTTCAGACTAGTTCCATATATACAGCAGTAATTGACAATTTAGTCTTTATTAACTATCTAACATTCTAATACAAAATGTTGTACATTTGAACCTGGGGGTTGGACAGCATTTAATCTTACTTGCCATTGGAATTCTTTTATTTCTAGCAATAGTTCCCACCATTCCCCTCTAGGGTCAACAGGCAAAACCACTAAAATTCCAAATTTAAATCCAGTATAGTATGTCTAAACTGCATTATTAGTATTTGCCTTCTGTATTCAGTGTGTGAAGGATGCAGGCAGTATTATGTAGGTAAAACGGAGAAACGACTAAAGAAGAGAATATACGAACATTTTCTGATTCCCTGACATGGTTTTAAAATGTATTGTTTCTGTTTGAAACTGAGCCTTATATGCTTATATCTATATTTTTAGCAGTCAAATACAAGTATGAACTTTTATTAATGGTACATGTGTAACCATATATTTTAGAATGTATTCAGTATTTAAATTAAGATACATGTTTATTTTTCAATAGGTGTATGCATGTATATATAATTCTATTGGCATGAGCTGCAGGAATTGCTTTGGGTTTATAAAAATAACATTACAATCTTATTTTAAAGTTTTTATAGTAGCATATATCTTTAAAAGTTGATGAGTTGACAAATATTAGCTAATTGGGTAGGGTGTATAAGGAAGTTGTATTTATGCTATGTTTGTTCTGATGAAGTCCCAGTATTAAGTGTGGAGGGACAAAAGTGCTTGACGGAGTGGATTACAATAAATTTTCTTGGATTTTATGACTACACTGTATTTTTGAACTCACACATGTGAAGGTCTCAAACTGAGTTTTTTTTTCTTTATGGTTTATTTTTCCTCTTTTTCTTGCTGTTTTATTTTTTTTACTATCACAACCCTGTTGTGGGGCATAGGCTGAGATTATGAATAGCGCCCTATCCTTACATTGGAGTCTAATTTCCATGAGATTATCACTAATTCTGATGACATCCCTCATTGTCTTTTGAAGACTCTTCCTCACCACAATTCCCATGCAAATTTCTAGTCTGTCCTTCCCCTGAGTAGTTGACATTGGCTCCCAAGCCAAGTGGCTTTACTGCACTGCCCTTCCATCTTGTCTTCTGCTGGATACATAGGATGTTCATCCTACTCTTCCTAACCATCATGTCATCCACATACAAACAGCATCTTGTCAGTGAACTGACACTGAGTGTAATAATTGTTAGCTCATGTTTGACAGGCTGATTTGTTTTACATCCAGCTTTTGCTAAACAGAGCTATCCCTGTTAAAAGCTAAACAATTAGACACCAGCCAGCTGGTAGCTTATTGACTCAGGGCTGCTGGACTTATGTCATGCACACAATGGTCAATAAACAGCACATACACCCCTCTCATCATTAGCATGTGTCTCTGGGGTAGGTCAGAGTAGAGTGGATTCTCAACCCACATATTACCGGCAAATATCCATGCCCATTTTTGGTGAAATTAGTTAACATGACTATGTCACCTAGAGTCAATTTTTACACCATTGAGTGGTTAGCCCTGACATGGTGTGCAGTCCAGGATCCACATTTTCCTATCTAGAGGATGCTGCACACCACAATTGATACCCAAAGTAGTTGGTCTATACAAATCTTCCCCCTGTAGAGTACCATGTAGAGTCTGTTACAACTTCATTATTCCGTGAGTCTTGAGGTGGAAACACTCAGCATGTTTTTGGGAGTTGGGAGGTACCCCAAAGAGACAAAAGGAGAACATGCAAACTCCATACAGACAGTGCCTGGAGGCCAGGATCAAATTTTATTCCTTGTGCATGGGAGGTGGAGACCTTAACCATTATGCCAGTCAATGGTATAGACAACACACCACAACAAAATGAAAATGTAGCCAGGTCCTAGGAACTTGAGTTGATAACACCATCTCTTTTAACCATCATGTGATAACAGTTGACACGAAATCCTTTACTTTAGCCCAACTTATTGCCATAGGAATATTACTAAGGTGTAAAGAGGTAATTGCTCTCTTATACTGTACTTTAATCAGACCAATCATTGAGTACTGTGCCTCCTTTGGGCTGTATTGTGCTAAATATATATAAAAATGTACAAAACCCCAACATTTTCTAACCAAAAAGATCAGAGGCCTACAGTCCCTGAGGTACCAAGAAAGACTGGAAGCTCTGTCCCTTTTTTCAGTGTCTTATAGACTTTTTGAGGAGATCCCTGTCTCACTTACTACTCCATAAGAGATCTAAAAAATTAACCAGCTCAAGTAATCACAGTAGAAATATTTAATATAGTTCAAATGAAAACACACATCAAATGCTTCTTCAGATACACAGTGAAAACATCTTAATGACAGTTCATTTAAATAGACTCATAAAATCACATGACTAAAAAATCAGATCTAATAGGATAAAAATACACAACTAGCACCTTAGTATCAATACAAGCTTAATGTTGTTCATACCAATCAAGACTGGATCTATATCAGCTCTCAGTTCATTTGTTAAACAATATTCTGCCTTCTCAGTGCAATCATCATCCCCCTTTATAAAACCATAAACATAAACTGATTTCTAAATGAATATCCAAAAAAATTAATGCTAACATGAGAATACAGTTTCTTAAACTTTAAAAAAGTAACAGTTTGAGTTAAGAAAGTTATAAAATCATCTATATATCTTAATGTATCACCCCATAAAACAAAGAATATATCATCTACAAATCTTTTATAGAAAAGTATACACGGTGAGAATAATTATTATAATTAAATATATATTCTCATTCCCAAGTGGCTAACATAATATTATTAAAGGTTTTGTATACTCTGCAGTTCACTACTTGGTGGATTTTTACTCCACAGGCACACAAAACCTATACAAAAGGTTCTGAGGTCTCAAATTTTATTTACATTTCCTCTTACTTGTGCACATCCATGAGCTCTTTAAAAATCATCACTGTGACAGTTTCTACTGTAAGCTATTTCTCTGGATGCATGTATTGTTCAGAAAATGGGAGTCAACTAGTTTGGCTGTAAATGACTACCTCTCATGCATGTAAAAAGGTTTGTCTTCATCAGGAAGAAAATGGGGACTAGTCACATTAGTCATTTATATGAGCCTCTTGTAAGCAGGTACTGTAAACTTTTTTTTTGCCAAACGAGAAGATTAGTCTTTCATAATCTATTGCAGGATATATGAACCCCATAAAAGTGGGCACAGCCTCTCATATTGCATGTGATATAAACATTGATAATGACAAGTCAGACTGGAAAAAAATCTGTAGTAAAGCTTTCATAATTTGCTTCAAGGAATATGAGCCCCACAAAGGGAGACACAGCCTGTTATATTATGAGTGATACAAAACAGGTTAATAAAGTCTGCTGATAGTTTTGCAAAAGCAGGCATTTTCAATGATCAAAGTATAAACACCTTTATGACCCAGTCTATTAGATGGACCTGATGAAGCTTAGGTGAAAGTGTTTTATTACATATAGCTTTATAGTTGTAGCTCATGTTCTGTTGTCATGTTTTGTTTGTTTAACATAAAATAAAAATAAAAACTTTCAACTAAGAATAATGGTCCACAGGCTGCTAAGCTGATAAATCTTAAACAACTTAAAAAAACAATAGTCTGAGTTAAGTAAGTTATATCTATATCTCTTAATGTATAAGCCCTAAAAAACAAAGAATATTATCATCCACAAACCTTTTATACAAAAGCAAACATGGTAAGAAATCATTACTAGAATTAAATATATATCCTCATTCCCAAGTAGCTAACACTATATTGGCATAAATGTTTGCCACTGGTGTACTCATGGCTACACCTTTATTTTTTAGATAATATTCATCCTGAAACAAAAACATATTCTTACTTAAGACGAGAAAGTAAATCACAAATAGTGTGATTTTAGTATTTGTTATAGCAACCAATGTCTGAAATTAATTTCTCACATATTTTATGCCATTTTCACTAGGAATTACTGTGAAAAAGAATTCACAACACATGTTACAAATAAGATGAGTGCCCTTTGGTCAAATACCATTGAAAAAGTCTTTAATATAACTTGGCGAATGTTTTAATAGCTGTTTTAATATTTCTTCTGGATATAAGGAGATAGATTATGTGATCCAACCCCTTACCAAAACAATCTGTCTTGTCTGGGATTTCTGCTTATTCTTATGGATTTTGAAAGACAATAATATAATGGTACAACTGGGTGTGGCTTATAAAAATATTTTAAAAGATCCAAAGGCAGGTAGCCAGCCATTCAAACATATTCTATAAAGCCATTGTCGGTTCTTTTAATACTACTACTTTTAATAAATCAAGTGTATTATTACAATAAAATCCTGTATTCATAACTACTACTACACCACCTTTGTCTGCACGCAATCATTATATCATCATTATTTAAGAGAGAAACAAATACTATCCTTTCAGAATTTGTTAAATTAAAAAAGTAATATTTTTATTTTTTAAATTTCTCGATTCATAAATATACTATATATCTCATTTTCACCGGCATTCTGAAATGCTTGTATGACAGTATTAATGACAGTGACAAAAGTACTTGTTTTTATTCAAAATGGACTAAATAGTTCATTCATTCTCTGGAAAGATCATTTTCAAATTAAGTTGATACACAAAGAGCCTAAGCTGTCTAAGAAAGTCAGAAATGTTGCTGTAATCAGCTGGTATGAATAATATACCTTTGCTAAGTAAAGAATTTTCAGAATCGGAAAGCTGATAACCAGACAGATTAAATACAATACATTTATAGTCTACCTCTTCTGTTGTTTGGAATAACTATAAGTTGTAGGGGTTTGATAGCCCCTTCCTCCTCCTCTTTCACCTTTGTAACTTCTGCTTCTGCTTCTCTATTTGTGCATTGATAAAGGCACCTCCTGAAAGAGAAGAGGAAACTCTAAAGAGTCCAGTGCAGGCATCATATTGGCATCCACTATTACTGCTGACTTGTATTCAAAACTGTTGGTATCTGTTCACTGGTATCATATGGCTCGTTGACATCTCTCCTTATGTCTATTTGTCATTGATCATTTAGATCTAGGCCAACAGAAAACATTCCCTTTTCTAAAATCATATATATCCCTCTTTAATTTTATTTTCTTTGTTATAATCAGCTGCTGTTCAAACGTTGTCATATATTCCAACTTATTATCATAATCATGCAAGTTATTCTAAAAATGTGGACACATTGTACTAGAAGTATACAGATCTTTAATATCATGTCTCATTCTACCTTTTATTGTTTCAAAATAGTAATTCATGAGATGAATATACTCTACACTGATTTTCAAATTAATTCAGCCCCCTCGACCTGTGCCCTCAGCACTGGGCCCTGTCTCTATTGGTATGCTGGTCAGGGCCAGGCATTGTTGCAATTCTGCCAATCACACAAGGATATTTTCAAGCTTTTGGCTCATTATTGCCATAACCACTTCCTTCATCTCCTGCCA
The DNA here is from genome assembly GCF_019279795.1 of Protopterus annectens. Taxonomy (NCBI): domain Eukaryota; kingdom Metazoa; phylum Chordata; order Ceratodontiformes; family Protopteridae; genus Protopterus; species Protopterus annectens. The sequence continues at coordinate 482,609,429 of NC_056734.1, forward strand.
GGTAACATATTGGGACCTACTGGTACCAACCCCAGACTGTGCAACACCCTCTACCGACAAGCCACCAGAGGCACTATGGAACTCCCTGTAGGTTGACCCCCCCCCCCCCACCGACAATGGTTGACTTAATTACCCTGCAGAGAAGCAGGTCTGGAGGAAACTGGAGACTCAGCAAGAAATGGTAGTGCAGGTCTAAGGTGTGGTGACCACTGCTGCACCACAGAAGAGAAGGCAGTGCAGGTCTAGGGTGTGGTGACCACTGCTGCACTACCGACACAGATGTGGTTGACATTATGTAACATATTTACATAAGTGGAAAAAAATACAACAGCAAATATCAAAATAGATATAAAAGAAGGATAGCAAAAAAAGAGACACACACAACAGGGGAAAATATTAGAAAGTTTGTTTCTTATTATCAGTCATAAAAGTGCCTAAAGAAATACAAACTGTTGTTTGGTATGCAATTATAATTTGGAAGCTATATCTGACCAGGAATACTAGAGAGTAAGGTAGAATTGCAAGCAATGTGTCAGAAGAGGCATGAGGGCAAGGATCTTAACCAGGCCCCGTGTATGTATGTGGGAGCAGAATGCAATACAATGGTGTGATGTAGGATATTTGCTGTTGTATTTTTTTCCACTTATGTAAATATGTTACATAATGTCAACCACATCTGTGTCGGTAGTGCAGCAGTGGTCACCACACCCTAGACCTGCACTGCCTTCTCTTCTGTGGTGCAGCAGTGGTCACCACACCTTAGACCTGCACTACCATTTCTTGCTGAGTCTCCAGTTTCCTCCAGACCTGCTTCTCTGCCAAAAAATGCATAGTCATACCCTTTGGGAAAAACAAGGTTACCCCTAGCTACAAAATAGGTGGCAATCCACTGAGCACAGAAGAAGTTATCAGGGACCTGGGGACCCAGGTTGATAGTAGTCTGTTATTCGACACCCATGTAGCTAAAGTAGTTAGGAAGACCTTCTACATTGCCCACCTTATCATGAAGGGATTCTCATCTAGATCAAGGGAGGTCATAGTCTCCCTTTACTCATCACTCATCAGACCAATGATTGAGTACAATGCCCCATTCGGGATGTATCTGACCCGACACTTGCAGCAGCTGGAGAGGCCACAAAAGTTCCTCACCAAAAGGATAAAGGGTCTCAAAAATCTGTCCTATGCTGCCCAACTGAAAGAACTCCAGCTCTATTCAGTCGCCACCGCTTGCTCAGAGGTGACCTTTGCCTAACATACAAGGCCATGTCAAACCCAGATTTGATGAATATGCTTCACCTCAAAAAATCTAGATCCATCAGAGCCACAAGGGCGGGAGACTTAAACCTCGACACGGCTATTAATAGGATGTGCTGGAGGGATAGATTCATCACCCAAAGACTCTCTATGCTGTGGAACAAAATCCCGGTACATGTGAGGCAGAGCACCTCGCTGGCCTTGTTCAAGAGAAATCTTGACCAATGGATGGGAGATCGCAGATATACCCCAGGGATTACCTCAGTGTCACTGCTTGACAGAGGCACAGCAAAATAATGGGTATAGTTCCCCATACTAAAGGGGTGGCGTAAGCCACAAAACGATGGGCTAGGCTTGTAAATGCCCCCGGGCAGATAGCCTAGTATGAACCTATGAACCTATGAACCTATGACACCAGTGGCTATGGAAGGTGCTGCATGATGTGCCTACTGCTATGCATTAATGTCAAGGAACAAGAAAGGCATGTCAGGCATGGAAGTGTAGGACACAGTAACAGTAGAAAACCAGTGGCCTAAACATGGGCAGTAGCCAAGATTTAGACATTTTTTTCAGTGTACTCAGTGGGATGTTTTTAAGACAGCTGCTATGAATGAGGATGGTATTGTTGATCTGGAGGAGTACAGTTCAGTAGTTTCCAGCTACATAAGTACGTGCACTGACCTCACTGTGCCCCATAATGACATCTGAATATATCCAAATAATAAACCATGGATTAACTCAGAGGTTCACTCTGTGCTTCATGCCCGCTCCAAGGCATATGCATCAGGCAATATCAGCGAGTATAAAAAATATAGATGTGACTAATGCAGAGCTATCAGAGCAGCAAAGGAAAATTATAATCATAAGCTGGAAGGCTATTATTCGACTGCTGATACAAGGCATATGTGGTAAGGTTTGGAAAACATCAGAGACAAAGGCAGAGTGATGACTACTGAAAGCCAGTTTTCACTTGACCAATTTCAATGAATTTTATGCCTGGTTTGAGGTCCAAAACACTGAGTCAAACGGTACCACCATAAGAAAGAGGGGCTGAGAGGAGGAACTACCATCTTTCACAATATCACCAGCAAGTGTGGCAAAGTCCTTGAGGAGGATAAATCCTTGGAAGGTGGCCGGTCCAGATAATATTGCTGGAAGGACACTCAAAACCTATGCTACAATGCTTGTTGATGTATTCAATCTATCTCTTGCACTAGCTACAATTCTGACTTGTTATAAGACAACCACTATTATTCCACTGCCAAAAAAGGGCAAAGCCAACTGACTGAATGACTACTGGTTGGTTGCATTGACTCCCATAGTGATGAAATGATTTGAGAGAACCATTATGAGTCATATTCAGTCAGTTATATCTGATACAATGGATCCCCTGCAGCGTGCATGCAGACAGAATAGGTCGACAGAGGATGCAGTAAGCGCAACATTGCATACACATCTTGCTCATTTGGAGAATAAGAACTGTTATGCTCGATTGCTGTTTATTGATTATAGTTCGTCCTTCAATATCGTGATACCAACAAAGCTCATTAATAAGCTGTCCATACTGGGTGTGCCACCAACTCTTTGCAAATGGGTCCTGGATTTTTTAACAGGCAGACCACAGTCAGTCAGACTGGGGAAATAACATCTCTAAAACAATAATAATAATAAATACAGGAACTCCACAAGGCTGTGTGCTGAGTCCAATGCTGTACACCTTCTTCACTTATGATTGTGTTGCTTCTTAACATGACACCAGTATTGTCAAATTTGCGGATGATACAACAGTCATTGGTCTGATCTCCAGGGGTGATGAGTCAGTGTACAGGAGGGAATGGAGAACCTTGTGAAGTGGTGTCAGAACAGTAGTCTGTCTGTTTATACCAGCAAGATGAAAGAGGTGATCATTGATACATGGAAGAATAGAGGGCAGCAATTACCATTATATATTGGTGAGTCTGAGGTGGAAAGAGTGGCTGCATTAAAATTCCTTGGTATTAACATCTCTGAGGACCTTACATGGACTCATAACATCACACATCTGGTAGGGAAAATTCAACAGCGACTGTATTTTCTGAGAAGGCTGAGGAAGTTTGGCATGCCCAATACCATCCTCAGCAACTTCTACAGATGTACAGTTGAGCGCATTCTCTTCCACTGTATCACAGTATGGTTCAGGAACAGTACAATACGGGATCGCAAGGCTCTGCAGTGAGTAATAAAAATTGAGCTAAACATCATTGGACTAACACTCCCTGCACTGGAGGACATCTACAACAAAAGAGTTTTTAGGAGGGCCCAAAACATTATCATGGACACTACCCACCCACAACATAAACTGTTTATGCTGCTACCATCAGGGAGGCGTTATAAGAGCATGGCGGCCAGAACAACCAGGCTGAAAGGCAGTTTTATACCTCAAGCTAATAGACTGTTAAATAAAACTCACATACTACCTCTCCCTCCAGCATTGTAGGTTGCTTCACATTTGGGGGAAATGAGCTTTTGTTGCACAAATATGCTCTTTTGCACAGTTATATATATTTACTGACATTGGTATTTATATTATTGTCTATGTTTTGTCTTAGATTATTTCTTCTTGTTAATTGCCATGTTTTTATATGTTGCTGGAAGATTTGCAGAATAAGACTTTCATTGTAGTTTGTGACTCTGTCTGTAATACATATGACAATAAAATTGAATTGAATTGAATTTATACGTTCATAATATGTTCATAGGTGTATACTAGGCTAATGACCACTGGGACCTTCATGAGTTAAGCCATGTATACCAAATGTAGCTTGCAAGTTTTTTTTGTGCTTTAAAGGTTATTTTAAAGGGCATATGTAAGCTAGGGTATAATTTACAGACTGCATTTGTTTATTACAGACATAGGTGCCTGGCCTTGGGTGAATTCCCAATTTCCATTCTACTGGTCCAGGTTACTCTTGAACATTGTTAGGGGAAGAAATCTGCTTCTCATGGATGGGAAGCCTCTTCCAGAGGAGGGGAATTTTGTGAGACACATACCTCTCCCATTAACATGACCTATTTATGTCGCAAATAATATTCATGTCCCTTGATTAACTCTGATGCTACTGATTTTGTGGACGTGCAAAAGGTCCATCATAACAGTATCCAATGATGTCTTACATGCCAGGCACAGATCACCTCTCAACAGTCTGTAGGAAACTAAGTATAGACATATGGCTTTGAAGCAATTGCAAAGGACATGTTATTTACACCCTGAATTCTTTTTGTGAGGAACCTCTGCATATGTTCCAGTTGCTGAATGTACCTGGTCAGGTATATACCACGGATGGCATTGTACTCAGTGATGGGTCTGATAAGGTCTGAATACAGAGGAATAATGACCTCCTTTGATCTAGATGCCATGATTATAAATTGAGCAACAGAGAATTATTTTCTTACCGTCTTAGACACATGTTGGCTGAAGGTCAGGTTACTATACACATACATCCCCAAATCCATGACTACTGGGTTCAGTCTTAGGGGTATGTTATCAATGAGGTCTTTTCTTAGGATATTACGCATTTCTTGGCACTGGGTTTTAAGCCGTGGCTTTAGCACCAGTTATTTGTCTGTGTTCATCCTTCCTGTAAAATGTTAGTGTGTTGGGAGATTCTATGACTGATAGCTTACAAGTCATCTGCAAACCTGGTCATCCAGTGGCCTTTGACATTGGCTTTGACTTCTGAGAAGTGAGTGTCAAAAAGGAGTAAGCCCAGCACAGCACAGAGCTCTGAGGGATTCTGCCAGTGACTGGCCTCTTTGTGGAGGTGGTCTCCCCTATCCTAACTTCCTGAGTCCTATCAGAGAGCCAGATGGCTATCCAACATGTAACAGAGGGGTCAATGCTTAATTCCATGAGTTTGTTTATATGTCCAAGTGGGGTATTATATCAAATGCCTTAGCCAGGTCAAGACAGGCAGTATGCACCATTGTGCCCTCATCCACTACCTTGGTGTCCTTTTCAAAGAAGTCCTCCAGGTTGAGTAGGCATGATCTACGTTGATGAAGTCAAACTGGATTGGATCTAGTGTCTGAAGATTTCCTATGTCATTATTAAACATATTCATAATAATTCTTTCCATGGCTTTGCATATTGGACTAGTCAGACATATGGATCTGTAGTTCCCAGATTCAACTGAAAATCACCCTTAGGCAGAGGGATGGCTGTTGCAGTCCTTAATGGATATGGTGCAAAGCCTAACTGGAGGCTATTGTTAAATAATGATTCCAGAAGTCCAAATAGGTCATGCTTCAGGCTATTTATGAGGCATCCTAGGATAATATTGGGGCCCATTGATGCGGTGTTTTTAGCTTTAGAGAGCATCTAGGACCTGCATCCTAGTGATAGTTATGAGGGATATGTTAGACGGTATTAATTGCGGTGCAGATGAGGGGAGGTGGATAAAATTGGAACTGAATTTGTTGTCCAGCAGATTTGCTATATCTCCTGGCTCTGTGTAACTGACTCCATTAACAATCATTTCTGTGCACTTTTGTGTACTGCCTTTGAGGTTTCAGACATAGCTAAAGAAAGCTTTGTGGTTGTCCTTTGCCTGGGAAGCTATCTTTACCTCAAAAGTGGCTTTATTAGACTTAATTTACCATCTTAGTTTAGCCTGATAAGAAAATATTTATCCTGCTGGGTATTGCACTTTGTAATGTTGGCAATGATTTTTTTCTTTTTGTTGTATAGTCTGTTTTTGTTTGGATTCCACCAAGGTGGCTTGTTTTTTTTTAGTGTGTTCTGTTTCTGATAGGCATAACTTTCTCTGTGCATGTATTAACATGATTGCACATGGTTTCTGCATACAATTATGCACAGGCAGTTGTGTTCTGGGTTTGGAGGGGCTTTAAATTTTGTCAGGTAATCACTTAATAATAAGTAGTTTGCCTTAGAGTAGTTCCTAACTGTTTGCAGGGTTTGCTGTGGTCACAACACTGATTTTTATTTAGAAAGAGACAGCTTTTATATTCTGACCTTGCCAGAGAGGACACTTCATTGGGGGGAGGGGTGCATAATTCTCCCATATTTGTGAGTACCACATCCAATATGTTTGCACTTCTAGTGGGTGTATTGACTAACTGGTCTATAGTGTTGTGTTTACAAAGTCCAGAAATCTCTGGTCCTGTAAATTTGAGGTTATGTAGGAGCCCTAGTTTGTAGAGGGGTAGTTAAATTCCCGCATCAATAGGGTATTAAGCTGAACGGTAAGCGTCTCTGGTAGGTCTGTCTATGAGCTTTGGGTTTCATGTGTCATAGAGGATGATCTGTACCTTGCAAGGATATGATATGGGACTCTACCTATGGTAGTTTGGACATGACGAAGCTCAAGGATGTCATCCTATGTGACCAGCCTTGAGGTATATTTGTTTTTTATGTAGATCGAGACACCTCCTTTTTTAGTCTCTGCCTGTGCAGTAGCTGGTCTAAATGCATGGAAGGTATTGTACCCCTGCACTGCTGTGTTGCTCTCTGCTACTTTAAACCGTGTCTCAGTAACTGCACAGATGAAGGGAGTGGAGTTTCTTCTTTAGGCTCCTGGCATTGAGTAGCAACACTTAGATTCTCTTGGGTTGATTTTGCTAAGTTGAAAGGTTTGTCAAGTTGGCATTGCCTAAAATGGCACTATGTGGGAGGACAATATTTTAACAAATATTCAAAAGCCTAGCAGGGATAGCTGCAGACCATCATTGGCAAAGAAACATGGTCTGTTGACCATATCCTCCTATGCTGACAAATATTGTATCCCATTTGAATAACACCAGAAGCTAAGTCAGTTATTAAAGTCAAGCAATCATCAGCTTGGCATATGAGTGGTAGTATATATGCCAGTCAGTAGTACAACTCAGAGTGTGAAAAACTACCATGCCCTGGGTATGCAATATATAAGTGTCACTACCATGAGGCTTGGTTTGGGCAATGCATGCGGTGTGCCAGAGAGTCTGACTAGTGCATCCTTTAGGACTGGCTGGGCTATCATAGTGCACATAACAAGGATGGGGGTAACATTCACAGGTATATGGGAGAGTGTGGTACTTGAAATGTTGGAAGGATAAGCTGTGGCAAGAATAGGGTCCCTACTCTGACACCATGGGCACCTTACACTGGTTGGGTGGCTGAAACAGCAACTTGTCCTGCATGGACAGTGCAGGTGTGCCTGGAGGTGTGTATCCCTGTGGAGAGTGGGTGCAATAATAACCACAAGTTACTGTTATTTAGAGAAATGGATTGCTATAATATCTATATGCTGCTATATTAGTGCACTTACACATTTACCATTCTACACCCAATGAAAGAGGAGTCTATCTTCCTTAATCTGAATCGAGTGGATTTTGGGTGCATGGTAGGGTTCTGAAGTTGACAGTGTGTCTATATCTTGTTAGATGAGTGATGGTGGGAAAATAGTCTTTCAAAACTTGTACCCTTGGTAGTGGTTACAAATGGGAGAGATGTACATGTTAACATTTGTCTCTCTGGCAACAGCAGCTTCTCCAGGAATGGGCACAGCATTCTAACACATCAGGGAAACCTTTCCTGTTCCCTATCCAAGGACTGAGAAGAATGGATCTCTCTTGACCACTAAGGGGACCCACAAAGCTGCAGAGGATGTGGTTGTCCCCCAGTCTATAGTGGCTGTAGGTGCTATACCAGAGGGATCTGGGGCAAACAAATGAGTGATCTGAGGTACAAAAAATGGCTAAATCAGAGTAACCTACTTGGGGCTGAGGAAAATTGCTATCCTGCTGTGGTGACAAAGGTTGTTCACTTAATTTTTTTCTTTTTGTGTTGGAAGAAAGACTGACTGCAGGACTGGTAGTCTGTTACATTGTCAAGCCATAAATAGTACCTCTTTCCCAAGGGAGACAAGCAGCAATTGTTGGCAAACACTATCACTCCAGAAAAGTTACTTTTTTGAAAGAAAAATACAGAAAAAAGCACTTAAAACACTATGCTAGCCCCAAAAAAGTAAAAAAAAAAAAAAAAAGAAACTATTTCTCCACAGAAAAAATGTTTTCAATTACTTTACATCACTTTTAAACTGACAGAAAAAATGAGTGTTCCATTTAAAAATATGTTACAGTCTTGAGTCAGTCCATTAAAATACAACATTCCTAGCTTTAAAATAACTTTCCTGAAAAGGAAACTAATAAAACATCAACACAAGTAAGAAGATGGAAGTTTCTTTCCCCAAAGGGAACTTGTATGCCCAACAAAGGAATGTGCAAGTTGACCGTCGATCCTCAAAAGCCTCAGAGGAGTGTACTCTTCAGCAGCAGTAAGGATCTGAAAGGCTTCATGCCTAAACTTGTCTTTTAGTCAGTATAGCTTGAGCTGCCTGACAGTTTGGGCTTATGGAAGGTGCCCTGTAGCTTTGGGAGCCGGCCAGCTGTTATATCCTTGGCAGGATTTAGCCTATATAGCTAAGGCTACTATAGCAGTGATTAGTGGCTTTCTGAGCTGCATGCTGCATTGTATGGCATGTTAGAGGCACATCTATGATTAGCCACTGATTACTGCCACATGACAGGCACTTATACAGGCATGTGCCTCTGTGTGGGTCAGCTGTTGTACAATCTCTGGTACCTGTGTGGTGGGGTACTATAATTTCAGCGCAGGGGGAATATCACAGGGCAACAGCTTAACATTTACACATTTACATAGTTAGAATGTGCCAAAGGAGAGGAAGAGGATGAAGAAGTTTTCCCAGGCAGAGAATAACAAATTGCTGCAAGCCTCAGTGGACATGCCTGTCTGATTGTACTTACCGGCAAGAGAGACTAGACCTTCTTTTAGTATATCTGGCAGAGCATTTTTACACAGGTAAATACCATTGGTGGTCATTACCTGGCACAGGGCAAGTATGCTGTAGGGTCACCAGCATGATCTATCATGCCTGTAACAAGACATCCTGTCTTGCATAGGAGCAGAAGGCTAGTTGTTCCTAACCAAAATGAAAGAGTTCCTGGATTTTGTCTGGGGGGCATGACAGTTCCCTCATACTCAGTGAAGAACTTGACATTGGTGCAGAATGTCACCAACCACCACAGGTGACAGGGGGAATTCTGGGTATTCCCCTATGCACGCGTGCATATGTGTGTGTGAGTGTGTGTGTGTGTGTGTGTGTGTGTGTGTGTGTGTGTGTGTGTGTGTGTGTGTGTGTGTGTGTGTGTGTGTGTGTGTGTGTGTGTGTGTGTGTGTGTACACAGTATATAATAATGAGGTGCAATGTAAAGGATCACTCATATTGTGCATAGTTATTTTATTCATACAAGGACATCAAGTCTTCAGCTGCAGTATCAATACATACATGTACATACAAATATACATACATATCTACATACAAATATCTGAAGCATGGGCAATATTGCCCTTCTAGCCAGCCAATATACCAAAACAGTTATTCCCATAATAAATGTCCAGGTCGTTCTTAAAAATATCTAAACTAGTGCTCTCTTTGATGTAATTTGGTATTCTATTGTATGCATCAGTTACTCTCTCAGAGAATTAATAAGTACACTTTTCATTTCTGTAGAATCTTCTCTATAGGTGGTCTGATGATTGTCTACTACCCTTTGATAACCCTAAACATTCCCAGAGGTAGTTGTCTCTAAATGCTTTATATACCTGAAAAAGGTCTCCTCTTAAACATCTATATGAGACACTGTACAAGTTCACTAATTTTAGTCTTTCATAATAAGTTAAATTTTCACATCCTTGGATGCCCTTGGTATATTTCCACTGTACTCTTTCCAGTTTAATCATGCTGCTTTTCTTGTAAGTTTTTCATATTGTTATTCCATACTGAAGTTTGGGTCTAATATAATTAACAAAAAATGACTTCATCATTTCTGATTTTCTACACTTTATATATCTTTTTATACAACCTATAGCTATGTAGCTATTATTAACTAACTGGTTGAAATGATAAGGTCCTAAAATTTCTCCAAATATTAAATTATTGTCATATAGCTTGTATCGATTCTTAACCAAAGTTTTCATATTATGTCTAATTTGTTATAATTAATTTAACTGCAGATGTGTTTGTTTTATTTTTGAAGATTATAAACTTATTGATGTTAAAATGTTTTGTAATAATTTTGAGCTTTTCTCCCTGGACCTCCACTGAAAATGAGCTTCTACCCATTCAGATTTTCCAGGTAATCAAATGGCACTAAATAAATAAATAAATAAATAAATACATACATATCATTTCTTTGGGTATTCATAGCAGTGTGAAAAGAAAAGGGTATCCCAAATGACTGGACAATAAGCATTCTAGTGCTAGTGCACAAGAACAAAGGTGGATTCACAACTGTGGTCAGTACAGAGGTATCAAATTCCTGTCACTCTGCATGAAAGTGCAGGAGAGGGTGGTTAAAATGCTGATTAGTAGAAAGTAAAATGGGAGATGATCAGTTTAGACTGATATCAGGATGTAGTACAATCAATCTGGTGTTTGCATTGAGACAGGTAGTAGCGAATAAGCTAGAGAAAAGGAAATAATCCAACTGGGCATTCCTAGACTTGAAGAAAGCATATGGAAAGATCCCAAGAATGATGATTTGGGCAGTTCTGAGATGGTTCAAAGTCCCAGAAACACTGGTAGAATTACTGCATGCTGTGTATAAAGACCTAATGATGCAAGAACAAACAATGTTTTTACTCACAGAGGGGTTCCCAGTAGAAATGGGTATGCAACAGGGTTCATCTCTGAGCCCACTGCTGTTCATACTACTGATGGACAGGTTGGCAGAAACAGATAAACAAAGCTACTGTACACATACTGTGTGGGATTACAAGGAAACTCTGAACAGGAATTTCAGCAAATGATAAAAGAGCAGAATGCAAAATTGAAGGCACATAGAATGAAACTGAATACAGACAAGATCGTTTTCATGGTAGCAAATGGGGGAACTCACAAAAAGCTGAAAATTGAGAGAGTAGAGAAAATGGTAGAACAGGTTATCAGTTTCAAGTATCTGAGAGGAGTGGTTAAGGAGACGACAAGTATGAATGAATGAATGAACAAAGCTAGAATCAGAGGGGCTGCAGCCAGCTGGCACAAAATGTCAGTTGTAGTTTTTGACCTAAGAATGCTTTCTTCTGTTAAAATTAACTTGTACACAACAGTGGTGTGACCAACGTAACTTGTACATAACAGTGGTATGACCAAATTAACTTGTACATGACAGTGGTGTGACCAGTACAAGTGGTAGGTGGTGGTGAATGTAATTTGTGTTACATGGTGTTGGAGACAGTGAAGTAAGCAATGGAATGAGTCTAGAGTTGGCACTGAGCTAAATGGTTAACTTAAGGGAGAAGTGAAACAGACTGAGGAATGAGGAAGGATTACTACATCTGATTATTACACGTATAAATAGCCCACAAGTATAGCTCACAGGTATATTTCTGTAAAGGCTGTTTTAGTGACTTAATGGGTAACAATAGATCTGCAGATCTCCAGACAGTGACACCATATATTACAAAATTAAAAATAAATACTGTAACTAAAATATTCAGGAAACTGTATTACTATTGGTGCTGTTAGAGTAATTATTGGTGAAAATAAAGGAGTATGTTTTCAGCAATGGAACAAGTGCATGATGTTATATATACAAGGCACAGTTAATTTATTGCAAAGTACACTCAGCCATGTCATTATTTCTATCATGCTTTCCTGGATTATTTGTACTTTAAAAATACCACAAACATCAACACTTAGGAAGGGGGTATAAAGTGCTAGCTCTAAAATGCTTAGATGGCATTCTGTAACTGAGGCTATAGGTGAAGGTGAGAATATTAGCTTTCTCCAGCATAACTGTAATAGTGCAGGCAAAGTACAACAGTAGAACATATTTACCACTCATACATATAACCTCTCATACTAAGGTTTAAGGGATGCATTTTACAGGAAAGTGCCTTCAAAAACACAAATGAGCAGTACATGAAAAAGATAAATTCACTAGCCCTGACATACACTGAGGCAGTTTTGAAAGTGCCACTAACTGGTGGGACAGGATGTGGATTTGTAATTAAACAGGGGAAGGATTTGGTATATGCTGAAGCATATCTAGGATAATGCATGACTTTAAGAGATAATATGTTTTCTTTTTCTCTGAGTTATGACCTTGAAGGTGGTATATCTAGAGATTGGGGCTGCGAGTCAGAGCTCTCACACCATATGGCACTGGAGGGCACAGCCTCCTGGACAAAATGCTTTAAACTAAGATGCATTCACGTTTTTTGCAGTGGTCTGATGAGGTAGAGGGATCATGTGGTTAGTAAACTGGGTGCCAGGTGTGCATAGTAGGATAAATATTTGAGACTGCTGTTTGCCAGGCCTCTATGCCATGACTTGAATGCTTCCAAAGTTTTCTAAGTCACAAGTAGGACCCAAGAGCCATGTATGATGTCCCTAACAGATGACACTGTTGCTCAGTGTAGTGTATGCTTTACAATGTGGGAGGATGAGCAGACAGTAATGGGATTATCCAAAAACTCAGATTGGAGTCAGAGTTGTCAGCAAGCCAGGTATACTTATGAGAGACATGAAACAGCAAAGTAGTGGAGAAGGATGACTGAATCGTATTCTCACTTTTAAACATTAGGGATGACCTACAGGTATGTTTTAAGTGCTGTTCTGTAACATCTGTCAGTAACTTTCTTACTAATAATAACTTGCCTGTCTTAAACTATTGGTGACTTACTTAGATAACAGATGTTATGCCATATATGTGGCTCATAGACGCCCTTCTGTAAAAGCTGTGTCAATGACCTGGGTAATGCTGTCTTGCCTGTTTTCAGATAATGACATCCAGCTAGATATCAGAAATGGCCTACCAGCATGGCTTATAGGCACCTTTCTGTGAAAGCTGCCTTAGTGAACTTTTGGTTAACAACATTGTGCCTGTTTTTAACTTGTGGGAACCTCTTTACTCAATGTGGATTTTGGCTAGAACTCGATCTTATACTCCATTACCACTAACAAAGAATAGAGACTTGATTCTTCCTTATTACTCACTGAAAATGTCTTTGAATATACTGACAATGTCCTATCTGAATTTAGCAACATCCAGGTAGATCAAAATTATATATCACTAAACAGAACCCAGTCGCATCAAGATCACTAAAAACAAACCATTTGAACCAACATAACATAAACAATGAAATACCTCCATATATAAATATAAATATAACAATGCATGAACATAAAACTACAAAATAAGTGAAAACAACCATGAATGGACATGCAAACTCTGTCAGCAGAAAAAAAATGCAGTATAGTTGCAGTTAAAGGCTAGGAAAGTAAACAAATCACCAAAAAGCAACACAAAACTAATATATTCCACAAAAAAGTACTCAGTAGAAGTGCAACTTTGAATAAAATAGAACTTCACATAAAGTTATTTAGCATCTGAGTATCCAGTGGTAGTGGACCTAAACAGAAGTGCATGCTCCTGTTCAAAATATGTCTCTTGATGTCAGATAGTCTCTATTTGAAGTAGCTCTGAGAGAATAACTTATCAGCAAAGCTGCCTTTGTTGTCAAAGAAAAAGGAGAGAAATTGAACAGCCATAAATTACAAATAACAAAAAAATTCAAGAAGATGGAGCGGCCAAAAACAACACCAAACAAACAAAGTCCACTTCACAAGTAAGACTAGGACCACCAAGAAACTAAATCACACTTCATTAGTGAATATAACTGCTTTATTATTACTTTTGTCTCCAAAGAGACTTCTTCAGAACAAAATTAGTGAACATTCTAAGAACTTTTTACTCTTTATAGCTCTGAAGCAGTTATATTCACTAACGAAGTGTAATTTGGTTTCCTGGTGGTCCTAGTCTTACTTGTAAAGTGGACCCATAAATTCCAATTATAATCTTAAAATAGATTAAGGATAGGGGCATTCTGTGATGGACTGGCATCCCATCCAGAAATGGTTCTCTTCCTTTTACCCATTGTTTTTGAGGATAGGCTCTGGCTTTTTTGTGTGGTACTGAATATGGAAAAAAAACTGTTGTTAGGAAATGAATGAATGCCTGGAGCAAACACTGATTTCTTTATGAGTAGCCAATCTTACTACCCAAGGATCTAAAATAGTTGCATATTTTGATGAAGAGAATCAAATCCCATTACATGTTAGTTAACAAAAATTTTAAAAAATTACATTTTATTAAAAGGATACTTGTATTCACAACAAGGCTGAAGTTATAATGAGTGTTGTCAATATATTGAAGCATCTTTAGTAATGCCAAAGCCTTGATAATTATTTAAGTAATTTTTGTCCTGCCTTGTCAGCAAAGCAAGCCAACAGAAATTATAGCATAATAACTGTGGATGAAATGAGCAAAACACATGGAAAAATAATAAAAGATCCTTAGCTGCAGATGGGTTTTAGTGCCTATTAAAACATTTAAAAAAAATAGCTGAGTGACACCCCTGCACTGGCCCAGTAATCAAGGAGCCTCAATCCTCACCACTAGCATCAGTGATGGATGTACACATTCAGATGATGCCAAGTATACACACAGTAAAGTAGAATTTCCCTTAAGAGCACCCCAGGATCACAGTCAGTCTGGGGCTGGTTTCTACCTCTTTTTCCAGATCCCCAATAAGACTCCCCACTGGCACAGCTATAGGGTTAAGATCTCAACCAAGTGGCCAAACTAAGACCTGCAGTACCCTCTCTGTCCAACCAGTGCTTCGTGTCCCTGCCCAAGCAGCTGACACACACACACACACACACACACACACACACACACACACACACACACACACACACACACACACACACACACATCTGCGAAAGGCTGGCACAGGTTTACTAGCTCTGCTCCCTTCTGCCCAGACTATAAGGTAGTACCAGCTGCCACCAGCCACCCTTACTTATCAGCTACTATAAGGCCCTTACCAAAGGGTGCCCAATCCTATGGTGTAACGTTACTATTATCCAAATGCTAAGTGTAACTTAGACTAAGGCCATTGGAGTGGCCTATACAGTGCCACCAAATGCATGTGCAAGTATATAAGAGCTTAAATATCTCTAAACAAACCATCCACAATTAAAATGTTTAAATATATTTATTATACAATGACTGGCCATTAACATTCCAAAATGTGCATGGTGATTGGCCAGCCCAACCAGCATGCCCATTGTAAATCCAAGAATATACGACCGGAAAATTATCCAGTCGCCCAGACTTTTTTCCATTAGTATAGTCTTTAAATTTTATTTTTATTTCTTAAAAAATAAAAATAAAATCTGTAGTCTGGACTCTGGACATACCAGAGAGGCAGCATGGACAAATACTAGGAAAATCAGGTACGTTATTTAAAACTAAACACACGTACCCGATATCCCTTGTATTTTGCCCATGCTGTCTCTCTTTGCCCCTAAATTGCCCTAAAGTTTTTTTTAATTAAAAAAAAAAACAAAAAACAACAAAACAAAAGAAAAATGGAGCAACGGAGTTCTTCTTTTCTCCATTGCTTACTTTCCTGAGCACTGATGTACTGAGTATGCATGGGAACGAAAGTCCCAAAAGTATGCGCAGCACATCAGATAAGGCTCAGGGAAATGTCCAGAGGCAGAAGAACAGCACATCGTCCTTATACAAAGACATTAAGAAAAGTATTTTCTTCTTAAATAATGTCATTGTATAATAGCAATAACCCACGTCTGGGTTTGGGCAATGCTGGATTTACCTACGGTTGTCTTTGTTTGGTCACTCTGTCTTCGCCCTCGTAACCAATCTACACCAACCGTGGGTAAACCCAGCATTACCCACACCCAGACATGGATTATTGCTATAATAATAAATAATAAAAGAACAAGACAATACTCAGTCAACACAGTAACTGCAGAGTTCAGAATCACAGGAAATATTTTAAAACAACATTGCAGGACAGTCTCATATAAATACAGAAAACATCTGAACTAATCTTTACTATATTACTATCTATATCTAAGAGATACTTTGCCCTAAATAACTTACTTACAGAACAAGGCAAATGCAGATGAGAAGTGCTGAATGGATGTTTCTAGATCCAAGACAAGACACAAAATGCAAACACTTTCTCTGAGATATTTTAAATTAATAATCAACATTACTGCTGGGTTAGCTTGGATGACATCACTCTTTGTCACCTGCCTTCAGTTCCCAGACTAACAAGATACTAACATCTCTATGTTAAAAATACTCATCTCTCAGACCTGCAGCTGGCAGGAAGTCACAGAGAAATAAAAAAACACTTTACATTTTAAACCTAGTAATTATTTCTGTTTCAAGACAATAGAAACTTATAGCTGTAGACATCCTGTATCCTTCTGTGAAGCTGAGAGACAAACACAATTGTAAAACATTCTGATTCCAACCTATTTTCTTGAAGCCTTGCAAGTTACCTCTGTATGTTCCAGAGCCTACTATTAAAACATACATTTGTACAGGTATATAGTTTATATACATTTCTGTTCTTTTCCAGTAGGGTACACTGTGGTTACATTCTTGAAGCTCAGTACATAACATACAGTTCTCTTACATTTGTAAGCATATGAATCATATTACTATTAACAAATGACATATGATTATTTACAAAATTCCAGATAGCTGGGCTGAAAGTGTCACATTTCTATATAAATCATATTAATATTTTCAAGTGACATATAATTATTTACAAAATTTCAGATAACTCTACTGGCAGTATTTCCCTGTTGGCACAAGGTGTATCTTACCTAAAATTGTATAACTTCATTATTTAATATATGATAAACTCTGTATAGGGAAAAGTTTTACACCATCTTTAAATATTAAAATCACACAAATCTTGTAAATTGTGTAATACACTGTCCAGTTTATTTACTTAATTCTGGCAATCATTTCCCCATTCAAATTTGAATGTATTCCTTATCGCCATATGTAAGGTAATACTTTCAGAAATAAATTAATACTGAGCTTCCAAATGCCTATAATGATTATCTCTTAACTGAAATGAATTCACCAACACTTATAAAATGGTCTATATTTATTTAAAAAAAAGATGTTTGCTATGTTATATGTATATTTTACTTAGATATTATAGATATTAAAAGTATGTGTACAGATGTATCTACTAGGTCATCAACAAATTAGTATTAACAGGCTCTTTTACACATAAGGATAGGTACTCTCCAGGGATTCCCCATAATCTCATCTTTTTAATTTGAATTTTGAAATACTATTTAATGCATTACATTTAAGTCCAAATATGCAGTGTAGTAGATGTGCCAGTCAACATACTCTTCTGGCTGCCTTGGCTAATGACAAACTGGTTTACAGTAAACTCTCAGTTAACTGGCACCCATGGAGGTTGGTGGATGCTGGATAACTATAGTTTCTAGTTGCTTGAGAGTTATTATTAAAAACAGGCTTAACTAATATTGTGCCCTATACAGTTTGTTTGTTTTGACTTGTTCTCAGGTTGGGGAGATCGAGGTAATTTATTTTTATCTTCCTTTTTAAAACTCTAAAAACGTAAGGTATGTTTCTGCGGGGGAAAACAGAAAGTGCAACACATGAAAATTGTACTGTATTTCTTCAATATTTTTCTGCCAGTTGCTTGAAAGTGCTCTTTGCTTGAGTGCCAGTTAACCAAGAGTTTATTATATTTGCTCCAAGTGCTAATCTTTTTTGCAGTAATTCATGCATTCATCCCATTTTCAGGCTATAAACTGAACTTACCATCAGCACACTTATAATGCATATTTCCAAAGAATTCATTTTTGCTTCTTAAGAATATGTGTTGGAATTAAATGTAATAATTTTAACAAATATCTAGGTTAAAAATAATCACAAATTTACCTTCTTCATGGATATGGACTTCTTTTCTTTACTACATTAAAATGAATCAGACTTAAATAGATGAGCTAGTCCTGAATTTCAACATTATTGTTAGATGCTCCATTTAAAAATGTTTTCTGCAAAATAGATTATCGGGAGGATTCAATAATGCTTACACAATAATTTTTACTGTATGCATGTCGCGGTGCAATGCGCACATGGGGGTAAAAAGTTTTAGATTAAGTAAATTCTGAGTAGCATCATGCAGCAGTGTTAACTCATGCGCAAATATGGACACTTTTGTGGCATGCAAATTACAACATAAATAACTGAATTTTATGCAAATGAAGCAAAATGATGCAGTGTAGCAATTCAACAACCTCTAAAGCAACCATGTAGACTCTGTGTTCGTGCTGGCCGTGTACTCAAAAACTTTCCGAATACAGCCACGAAAAGGAGTCTACATGGAAACAAGAGCAAGTAAAAGTTCTTACATTTGTACAGAACTGCCCTTAACATTTAATACCACACATATTATTATCTAATTATACTGGGTGAAGGCTAGAAAATCAGTGTCTTTTTTTTTTTTTTTTACTTTTGCCATTGTTTGCATGATGTGGCGCTTAGCTCAACCACAAAAAATAGAGGAATGAATAGCAGGTTTCTCTGAGATGTTATGTAACCATTCCTGTGGTAGCACATGTATGTGTTAGGGCTGGAATGTAGATGGTTCTGGGTTCGACTACAGAGTGTGCACCCTTTCCTTCACTTTTTATGGTCTATGTTTGAGCGATATCCCGAGAATGGAGAAAATATCAATTTTGCCTGTGCTTACCTTATTTATGCGAAGGTGCACACAGGTAAGCAAGTAACAGGTATGTTTAATAAATGAAAGTTACAGCATAAACATGTGGATTGCATGTTAATCACCCTATCCAACATGGTGGAACTATTTAACAATGTATAAAATATCCATGTAACTTGCATCCTGGTTTTTCCTTTATCCTTCAATACCATTGGAGTAGAGACAGGGAAATTTTAACTCACACAGTTCTAGGGGCTGCTGCAGCTATTCTACATCTGCATGTGCTAGAGGCTGACGGCAGTGTTGCTGGTGCTGCTGACAATAGGCCTGGGTCAGCCTAGGCCAAGAAGGAGAAGAGGGTTCAGGCCCAGGGTAACTTTCCAGGTACTACATAAGCTGGAGATTGTAGAGCACTACAGAGTGGACAGGGCCACATTACAAGAATGCTGTGAGCTCTGCCCCACCTCAACTCAGTGCCAGAGCCAACTGAGGGGAACCCATCCCAGTGGAAACTAAGGTATGCATAGTTCTTAGAAGGTAATGTGTAACCCTTAGAATATTAGTGACTGGTACTTTTCAAAGACCAACTGGGGATGTGCTGCATGTGTCTCAGGCATCAGCCTGCAAGATCCTCCAACAGTTTCTGGATGTGATGCTCATACATGTCAGTGAGCACATATTTTCCCCATACTTCTGAAGAGCCAGCCAGCAATATGGAACTGTTTTGCCATGTAGCGCACTACCGTGAAGTACTGGGTGCCATAGATTGCATTCATGTACACATTAAGGCACCACCTGGTGAACAGGATAGAATCTACATTGATTGCAAGGGATACCACTCCTTCAACTGCCAAGTTGTGTGTAACACCTAGACAATTATCTTGAATGTGTGTGCTGGCAACCCTGGCAGTTATCATGACTCCCATATCTGGCATACATCACAGCTGTACCAGATGTTTTCCAGGGGAGGACATCCCATAGAGCCATTTACTTGGGGATGCTGGCTATGCTCTGGAACCATGGCTGATGACACCCAACAGAAGTGCACACACATCTACAGAAGAATACCATAATAAGGCACATGCTCAAACTAAAAACATCATAGAGCATGTGTTTGGGCTTCTGAAGTCATGGTTCTGGTGCCTAGATATATCCGGTGGAGCCCTGCAGTATAATCCTTGCACATGTACACAAATATTCACAGTATGTGCTATACTCCACAGTCTTATCCTGTGGAAACAGCTGCAGCAGGATCAGGAAGGGGAAAGGACACGCATCCTCCCACTAACACCTAGGTCACCACAGCCACAGTCAGAGGAGGACTCAGAGGAGGAACCCCCAGCTGCTGTCCCTGTTGGCACACATAGGTATGCTCGGAATGCCCTTGATTTGGCTAAGAGACAATGCAAAGCACATTCACTGACCACCTAAGGACCTAATACCTTTCCCCTACTCACATACATATAGTAAAAGTGATGCCAGGCAGCTCACACAACCTTTACCTCCATATGTATTGGCTGTATACTGCTTGCATCAGATAGAGTCAGCCCTGAACTAAAGGAGTGTCAACTGCTGCGTTTGCAAGGTATGTCCTGAACCTAGAGTGTATTCTTTAATAATATTATGGCATATCCTTGTATTTCCTAACTTGGTACAGTAAGCAAGTAAATAGTGGTGGATTTGTACAGAAAGTACCTTAATGTGATGCCAGACAGTTATTTTACTTATAATTGTCCATTAGTAATTAGTAGGCCTCAGGTGTGAAAGATTCAGATAGACACATCTCTGAAGAATTCTGCTGTTTCAGGCATGGCCTCAGCTTAGCACTACACCTTTGTACTGGTAAATCATTAAAGACAAAAGTTAGAAAGTGATAATACACATTGTAGTTTCAGACTTCAGACTTTTTCGTGTAATAACAGTAACTGAATTTTGCTCCCCCACAAAAGATGAGTGTACCCTTGTTCCTGCCATAACAATAATACAGCTATGCTACCACCAAAAGAACAGTATGTGTGTTTGTGCCATCCAGCCTGGAATTCCTTTGTTGGCAACTGCACATCATATTATTTCCAGTTAATATCCTCTCACATGTTAAGGCCAATGATATAGAATGACTTACACACTGCATATGTTAGATAACTGATGAATGATCAAGAAACACATAAAAGTAACACAGATATGTATATTTGTAAGCATAATTGTGACAGGTTGTGTGCTCACTGTCCAAATATAGTAAAGAGAATTAAATGTACAAATCACAGCTGGTGGTTTGGTAGCAGTGTACATTCTGATGCAGTTGGTTATGTGAAGAATGGCTTTTCATTTTATGGATGCAAAGCTATTTGTGTGGCCAAGAGGACTAAGACATATCACTTGTTTTCTGAAGCTGTATTGGTGTGAGGGTTCAAATCCTGACATATGTAGAAATTTGTGATGTATACTATCAAGTTTTACTGTGCTTTGACAGATTTTGCGTATGTGTTACTTCATTTAAATATCTTTTCCTATTTGTCTTCTTTTAATTCCAGTTTTGCTCAATGTGCCACATCCCAAAAATGATTTGGCTAAGCTTATCTTGTCTGTGTGATGCACAACATTATGGAAACAGGGGAAAACTAGATTTCCTAAAAAGCAAACTCCCACAAATAGAAAATGGATGCATTCAATTAATGCTCTTAACCATTGCAAAAACTCAGCCTGGAGTACAGATGGGAACAGGGTATAGCAGCAAGCATTAGTCTATCTTGCATGCATGTACATTTTGTTAATTAGCACACAAATGCATGCTCATTGTGCTATGGAATTGTATATAGGATATTTCATAATTGCTGTTTATTGCCCAGTTCCTTTATATCACATAAAACTACATATGGAAACATTGCAGACTAAGGATACAATATAACTATATGTCATATATTTACAATACATCCATTTGTTTCCCCCCAAAAGCACCCCAAACAGACACTACAACCCTGGCATCTCACTACTTTTTCCACATATATATCAACCACAATACAAAGTGTTATGTGCTCATTCATGGACAGGGCCACTTGGTGGTGCTCACAGCCTTGCTCTGCAAAACTCAAACAGCCAAATATGCTCAATAAGGGCACTTATGTTGTTACACAGCTAGGTTTCCAAACAGCCTACTGCTATTAGGCTACAAGCCTCAGATGAATCTATGAAGCAATGTACCTATGTAGGCCTCCCAACCTCTTGTCTCCTACATAGCCTGTTGATGTCATCTACTATAAGTTCACCTGATGTTCTGTTAAAATCAGATTTGTGCTGTGTTGCATGTGATAAGTACTGTGTTCTATAGTCTGTGTCCTTAGATAGGTAGAAGTTCTATTCTCAATGCAGTCAACTGGTTTTGTGTATGTGTATCTACACAGAAGAGCAGAAGTGTATATCCCACAGTTACCGCTCCAATGGCATGGCTTGCTTGTTTTTTGAGAGTTGCACAAGCCTACACATCCATTTCATGCAAGCCTCCCAACCTCTTGTCTCCTACATGGCCTACTGATGCCATCTACTATAAGTTCACCTGCAGTCCTGACAAAATCAAACTTGTGCTGTGGTGTGTGCTTTAAGTACTATGTTCTGTAGTGTGTGTACCTTAGATAGTTAGGGGTTCTATTCTCACTGCAGTCAAATGGGGAGTTGGTATGTGTGTGAGCTGTTGCTGGACTTTACCGTGAGCCTTTTACAGCAGTCTGTGGGACACTGTTAACTTGTCCTCAACAGACACTGCTGATGTCATTATCTATAAAGTGTTGTCTGACACACTCCAAGTCAGACTTTAGCCATGGTTCTTGCATTAAGTACCACATATTCTGTAGTCTGTGTACTTATATAGGGAAGGAGTTATATTCTTACTGCAGTCAAATGGTGGGAGGGATGGTGTGTTTGTGTGTAAGCTATTGCTGAGCTTAAGAGTGAGCCTTTTACACCAGCCTGTAGGACGCTGTTATGCTGTCCTGGACAGACACACATCTGCCATTACTAGGTTATACAGTAAGCAAAAGAAGCTGCTGTCTACAAATACAAAATTGAAAACCCAGAACTGGAAGACCACCCTTCTCCATCTAAACAAGCAAATAAAACAGCCCATGCAATCTCTAACATCAACCCTTATTTTCTCTTTTGTTTTTTTTTCTTTTCCCCACAGCACAGTGGGGTAGGCCTGTCCCAAGGTTTCCCCTGACCCTACTACACTGGCTATGGCACCAAGGCCCAGCATGTTTGAGACACAACCTGGTAGCACCCCCTGTGTTGCCCCTGCACTACCTGGCCCCTTCTGCCCCAGAGGACAGGCCTGTGGTTCCTTCTGGGAGCAGTGGCAGATTTTATCACCTAAGAAGAACTGCAAGGGGATGGTGCATAGGATTGTGTCCCACACTGTGGGAGCATGCCTACTCTAGATGGAGACACTGCTGTCCATCCTTGTGCTGAATAACACAAGCAGATGCAGATGTCAGGCACTGCTGCACAGTGAGGTGACAGTGATGACAGTCCACTGGGTGGGGACTTGATTCTCACTGTCAGCCAACTTGATGTCCATGGGTTCACAATATCCACCCTCACCCCAACCATGGTGCTCACCCACCTCATATGTCCTTCACTGTCCCTGTCTCTTGTCTTGTTTTGTCTGTCTGCAATTGCTTCCTCGCTTGCCCAACTTACCTCACCCAGACATTCCTACTGCCCTTCCCCAACTTTCCTCTCTCTCTCAAAAAAAGGGCACCTGTCCCACAAAAAAATTGCCCCATACATTGGAAATATACATACAGGAAAGTGGTGAAATGGGGAGCAAACAGGGGAATGTATAAAGTGAAAACAAGGCAGGAATGTGCAGGAAGAATGTAGGAAAGAACCATAGCTATCCATTTCTTCCAGAATAAAACATACACATTTTTCAGAATTGGGACTGTTACCCTCATTGTGAGGTGTGACCACAACACAATCTGCTGTATAGATATTTGTATAGAAAATTTGAAAGAATCATATGTGTCATGAGCACACATGTGCAAAATGTAGAGCTATGTGTGGGACAATTTCTTTTGTGGGACTGGTGCCCTTTTTTTCTTGAGAGAGAGAGAGAGAGGAATGTTGGGGAATGACTCTAGGAATGTCTAGGAGAGGTAAGTTGGGCAGGTGAGGAAGCAATTGTAGACAGACAAGATAAACAAGACAAGACAAAGGGACGGTGAAGGACACATGAGGTGGGTGAACACCATGGATGGGGAGGGGGTGGAAAATCTCTATTCCATGCATGTTGAGTCAGTTGACAGTGAGAACCTAATCCTCACACAGTGGACTGTCATCAGTGTCATCAGTGTCACCTCTGCAGTGCCCAATGTCTGCACCTCCTACAGGTGCTCTACACTACGATAGAGAGCAGGTACTCCATCCAAAGTAAGCATGCCCCAGCAGTGAGGTGCACAATCCTATGCACTAACCCTGGCAGTTCATCATGGGTGATAAACTCAAGCCCTCTGCCACTTCTCCTGGAGGGAGCCACAGGCCTATCCTGTAGGGCAGAACTACCTGAGAAACCTGGTAGTGCAGGAGTACCAGAGGGGCTGCTACCAGTTACTGCACCAGATGTGCTGGGCAGCTTTGTTGTAGTCAGTGGAGTGGGGACAGGTAGATCCTGTGGAAGAGCTGTACCCTGTTGTGCTATGGAAAAAACAAAAAATAAAAAAATAAACACACAATAAAGAAACTAATAGCACCCCCTCAAAAAAAATAATAATAATAATAAGCACACACAAAAAAGAGAAAAGGGTTGGGGTGAGAAAAAAGGGAGAACATTAGTAACTTTATATGTGACATACAAAGCATTGATATAATAATTTGACTCTGTTCTGTTACCTTTACTTTAAACACTACAAACTCATAACAAGTTTCTTCCTTACTTTTAAGACTATCCACTTAATAACAGAGGCACATTATAGTACAGATTGTAGGCACAACACTTGATGTGTGCATATATTGCACATATGTGTGTTCCAGTTGTACTAATTACAGATTACAGAAGGTCATGTGTGCCACTGGTATAGAGTTATGAAGTTACATTCCAATAATGATGAAAACCTAACAGTACTGTATATTTGGGAAGTGCAGTTTTCGAACGCACAATCAGTGGCTATGCTAAAATAATGTACTGTTCTTTTGCCCTACAGTCTACTGCATGCATACTTTTCCTTTTATAGTTTAGAGACGCATGCCCACTATTATTTGAGAATATGACACCATTGCTTTGTGCTATAGACTAAGGCATGCATAGTTTATTTTACAGTTAGGATATACACGGTCAATTTGATACAACTCTATTAAATACCAGCTAAGCGGTCCTTCACTTTTAATGCTACAAAATTACTATACAAATTGTTATTACTATTAAAATGCTATTTAGGCAGTACTATTCTGATGCATACATACCATGTGCTTCTTGCATACTTACTACATATATGGCATGGGATTGAACATTACAGACTCTCTCTTCAGCAGCTGTGGAAAAACCAAAATGAACAGCGCACCATTATGAATAACAGTCTTGACTATATTCAGCTTTTAACTCTTACAATTACTCATTGTAATTTATATTTACACATCTGTGGGGGTGTCCCCTGCCTGACATTCCCCAATCCAAAGGTCAAGGGCATCCTGCTTCCTTCTCCAGCGGTCATCAAAATGATGTCTGCATTGTTCACCTGTGTAGGGGATACCTGTTGCATTGGTTAAGGCCCTTGCAACACTATTCAAAGCTTCAGATTTATATTTTGAGCAGCAACCTGAGCCCATGCTCCTTAATTAGGAGTCCAACAAAAATCTTGGACTCCTGGACACCCCAATTCTGCACCTGAAAGAGCAGACCCTTTTCAACAACTCCAGACATGCCTACCATAGTTCAAGCTCAATGTCTAATGAGTATTTCCCACAAATTGTAGTTTATATGGTGCTGTTTCCCACCCATTGCACATCTCCTGCTACTGAGAGTGCACACATTTTGGATTTGCAACATTTGAAAATGCTGTGTATCGTTTACCATTGTGCAAACACTGTAGGTGAGAGTGTGCAATGTTGGACAACATGTTTGCATGATAGTAAGTGATGCCCAACAGTGGTGAACAATGCAATTTCTATCTGATTAGGTATGTAGACACGTGTGTAAATGGGCTAGTCAAATTTACCATATATAAGGTTTTCCTATAATTGCAGCTATTACAATAAGAAGGTTGAAAAACAGTTGTGTATCTTGCACTTTATTACTATAATCTGCAATCTCACAACAGTAAAACTTGCACACCCTCTACTAGAACCCTGTACCATCTACATTCCTCCCCTACACTTAGCACCTGCTGCCATGGAATTAGTGAGATGATATCTGCTACCTTAGTAGTTATTGTGAGGTTCTTGCTGTTAATTATAGTGCAATGCTGCTTACCGTGGTTGTGTGATGTACAATATTATTAACTGAATGCCTCTAGTACATATATGTGGCTGTCAGGGTCCTGTCTATAACCTGGGTGGTCCATTCCTCCAGTTTGTACACTGCTGTGCTTCATGCAAATCAGCTGAGTATAGCTAAACATGTTTATACCAAGCAGTGCATCATGCAATCACTGGCAATAAAAAAAAGGATGAACAAATTAATTAAAACCCAAATGGCAGACTGTCCACAGTTTTGCAGAATGTCCAGATATTTGCATCATATATTTGGCCTGTTCCTTATAAAATGGGTGGTTTATTGTGAATCACTAAAGATTGAAGGCAATATATAATAACATATACATTTCTGTTCTGTACTTCATATCTTTCAAAAAATGCATGCTTGCCCTTTGTCCTCTCATTAGTTTAGTGTTTGAGTAGAATGATCCACATTCAGCACACAGGTTTCGTGGCCAGCAACACGTGGGCAAGCTGTGAAACCCTTGCCTATGCTCACCACACATCATTAATATTCATGGTGCAAGGCTGCATGATGCCGTGCGACGAGCAGTATCTCATATACAAATACATTCCTTGTAGGCTCTGCATGGAACCTGTATGGAGTTTATTGAATCCCGCAGTATAATCTAAATATACATTTTATGAAGTAAAATGGAACAACTTAACATAGCTAAGCTGATTTATTCCTTAATATGGAACAGGAAAGGCCAGTGATTCAATTAAAACATGACATGCTGTAAAATTGATTACAATGTCAAAATCATTACATTTAAGTAAGCAACAATGTTGACATTGCAGAGAAATAAAGCACAGTCCAGTGGTGTTGTGAGAGTTGAAACCATAGGAAAAGGGTCCTGTTAAATTTTGATACTCTGTTATTTTCTAATACCCATTCAACACAAGCGGAAACGGCAAAGCGTTTTTCGTTTAGAACATGTCCAAACTTCCTCAGACAAACACTGGTTAGTTCACATTTAAATGTTGCTCGTGTATGATGCATACTTTTTATACAATTTAAAACATACTAGTAGTAATATTTTCTTCTAATTAAATACATAACTTCCTACCATATCATTACTAATTTAAATACATCCTACCTATATTTTTATTGTTGTAATTTTATTTTCTAATACCCACCTGCAGTACATGATTTTGCTTAGAAAATAAAGCTCTTTGATTTGTATTTACATTTCTTTTATTTTCATTTTATTGTGTGTTATTTCTAAACAAAAATAGTCCATGATAAAGAATATGTTAATTGGAAAATGAAAGTAATTTACAGTTTTTGTTATGAATATGCGTTCATATTAGGCTTAATAGCCCCTTTTTCTGTAAACACTGGCAATATGTTACTGAATGCAATCCAGTAACATGCTAATACATTACATTGCCTATGCTGAGACTTTAAGGAATTTAAATACCTTTGACATATCAATCATTGCTACTAAAATGCACAGCAGTGAATTACTTTGTAGTCATTCTCTTTTGCAGGAGTCTGGAAAATGACCCAAATACAATGAATGCAATTTTTTTCTGTAAGCTATAATTCTCATCGCTGCTTAAAACTGCTAAAGCAAACAAAGAGTATATATTTGAAACAACATTTTACAGCAGCTAAAATTAAAAACATACAAGGCTGATATGTGCAGACACAATATTTAAGAAGACAAAAGATTTATAAGGCTAGAATTCACACAGCACAATGGTTAGTAGTTGTAGGAACATTAAGAAATAGCGAAATACACTGTCTTTATAGTCTGTAGGTAGCTGCTTTCAGCATCACACAGCATCTTTATAAATATTAGGAAGCAACACTGGGGACCAGATTAGAAGTCTGAGTAGTAACAAAAAAAAGTTATAAGTTCATAGGTGTTTACTAAGCTAATGACCACAAGGGCATTTTTAACCCTAGCCATGCACCCCAAATCTCTGACAAGTTCTGATACCCTTGATAAGTGTAAGCAGGGGCCTGGGGGCTGAACCATTTACAGGTTGCTTGGGTCCATTAGAGACATAGGTGCCAAATCAGGGACGAATTTCCAGTTCCCCTCAGGCTTTGCTATGGTAAAAACTGATATGTTAGTGTGAAATAGGAGTCTTTGGATAATTAGCCAAGAAGAAGAAGAACAAGATGTGAGCACATAAAGAAATAATATTTGTTGACAATAACAATGATATCTGAGGAGACTAGTCAAGGCAAAGAACCAGATCATGTTATGGAGGATAGACAAGATGGTCAGTCAAAAAAAACCCAATGTATATGTATATATATATATATATATATATATATATATATATATATATATATGTGTGTGTGTGTGTGTGTGTGTGTGCTTAGAGAGACAGAGAAAGAGATAGTAGACTGAGTCTTAAAATGAAGTTCTTTATTAGTGAGATAAGACAAGTGGGCCTTTGGGGCCTCTGGCTTTGCTAGGACAACACTGTAGTAATATTAGCTTTATTGCCAGGGCTAAACTAGATAAAACATAGATTATAGGCTGATTCCTATTATTATCTTACACACACACACACACACACACACACACACACACACACACACACACACACACACATCATAATCCTTGATAGCTCCAGGAAGCAGACGCACACAACAAACCCTCCAGTTATTGAGTTATTACACAGACAGCTTGGAGCATTAATTCCTCCCAAAAGAGAACTTATTCATCATTACTACAGTGGGAGCTTCTACCTCCCTGCAACTTTTACATAGTAACTCTAAAATCACAAAAACATGAGAAAGGGAATCAGTTGATTCTGCATGGTATCAACTGTTTCCTGTTTTCCATGTCTGCATGATCTCTGACTCAACAATCATATTATAAAATGATACTACTAAATGACTATGACATACAATCACTGGCAACACACAGCAAGTCGGATATTCAATATGTCAGACCCAGTGAGTTAGAATTTGCTGAAAGAGTCTTGATTAAAGTATTCTGCCACCACATTTACTATCTCATCACAGAAATTCCAGTCTTGTCTGCTGTAATTCTTCAGATGACTTGGTGGCCCAAAGAAGTGATGGTAGTCTGGTTTGTTTCAAGCTGCAAATGAAAAAAAAAGATATTGCAGTTACCCACTGATTCAATGCAAAGACATTGCAGATAAACAATTGCCATATTAAACTTATGACCTGTGTGACACAGTCAATATAAACTGAAGTACCTTTTGAGTGGAGGTATCTTACCATGTTTCCATAGCTGTTGAAACAATTTCTCAGTGAACATTTCTGTTAACACAATCATGTCCAGACTAGGACAGTATCAAAAGACAACCCCTTTTTAATGAGCTTCCAATGATATATGGCATTTGTTTGATTCTTAAGTATAATGAAACCTAATTTTACTACTGAATGCATGAAAGACAGAATACAAAGATACTCATACTACCTGTACAAATTGGAGTTCAAATGATTCATTATGGAAATCGGATTGTGTAAATGTGCTAGAAGTGATTTTAATTATAAAGGTTAACTATTTCTTAAAGCACTTATTATGCCAAGCTTTAACCCGTTTTAGGCAGAGCCAAGCAACCCACTAGTGTCACAGCATTTGTCGCCTTATTAAACATAACACTGATTAAACTAATATGTAAAAAGGGGATACTTCTACCACATATGGAATAAGGGCAAAAGTGGAATTATTTGGTCCTTCCAATAGAGCAAGGTGGTTTGGGATTACCTGATTTGAGCTGTACAGTTAAGGCTCCTATACAAAACACAAGCAGAAAGCTATAATTCAAAGTGGAAAGGGATGATGATGAAATAGGAGGGAAGCTTGAAAAATAAGGAGCAACTGGGATTTTGGATGCAGATCTTTAAGGAGAATAACAATAGAGAATATCTTCTTCTTCTTCTTTCGAATTTTCCCATTTAAGGGTCGCCACAGTGGAACAACGGTCCGCAGAACGATCGGCAGTGGAGTTTTATGGTGTTGTGTTGCTAGCCTGGCTCCTCACCTTCAACAGAAGGCACACACATGCACACTCACACCTAGGGCCAATTTAGAGTGTCCAATCCACCTACAGCAAATCTTTGGGATGTGGGAGGAAACCGGAGCACCCAGAGGAAACCCATGTGACTGTAGGGAGGACATGCAGACTCCACACAGAAGGTACTCCAGCTGAGAATCAAACTGGAGAACCTCTTGCTGTGAAGCAGCAATGCTAACCACTGCACCACTGCAGCCGCCCAATAGCCATATAGAATATAATATTTCTAAAGTAGAAGAAAGTATTTTAAGAACTAAGCCAATGCAGGAATGGAGAAAGGAGGTTCTTCCAATTGGGATGACTCATGAGGGTACTGGAATTAACTTGGGAAAACAGGAAAAGGAACCAAGGATTTGGGAGCAAACAATTAGAGAGAAATGTAATAGAATGGGAAGAGGCCAAGAATACATTTGGACTGCAGGCTAGAGACTGCCTTACTTATCAAGCACTGATATCAGAATATAGGCAAAGAGAAAGGAATAGGGATATACTAAGGGAGAGGAAAGCACTGGTAGAGTTTTTTTGTAGAATTTAGAACAGAATCTGCCATTGGAAGGGGATAATAAGTAGCACATATAAAATACTGCATGATAACTATAGGAGTTAATCAGAGGAGATTAAAAAGCATTGGGAAGAGAGATTAGATAAATAATTCACAAAGAAACAATGGGAGGATATATGCATGTCACCCAAATATGCTGCAAAGTCTGGAAGATTTAGGATTTTTTGCTTGAAAGTGTTTGCACAGATATTTTTATACCTCAAGCAGACTTCAAAGAATTTTTCCTCAGGCACATTGCAAATGCTGGAGGCGTGATGGGGAAGAAAGACATAATTTGGATCATATTTTTTGGGAATGTAATGAGTTGACAGACTAAAATTCCTTGCAGACTACTCTGTCAGAAATACTGGGTGAGTGAATTTGTGTAATTAAAGAAATTATTTTTTTCAACTGTGATACAGGATTCAAATTTCCTAGATATAGCAATGTTTCGCTCAAGTTTAATTCTGGTGGCTGACCAAAAAAAAATTACTAGAAAATTGGAAATCAAAGCCTAAACCAACTGAATTAGAAGTAATGAATATAGTAACAGAGATAAAAGAACTGGAAGTGGGATCTTTAGAAAAGGGTAGGAGGAAATTACATGGAAAAAAATAGGACTTGTGGAATAATGCATGTCGAGTAAAGCTTTGGAGGAGGAATGAGGTTTAAGGGAAAGCAAAAATTGAAGGAGCTATATAATGTTCAGTTGACAATGGGCCAGATTTACAAAAGCTTGCACGGAGTTGTAGAGTAGCGTAAGATGTCAAACAGGCAATATGTCTGCCTTGCGATCCAGGAACAGCCGCCAGGGGTGTGCACGAGAGCTGCTAAAACTACTCTTGCACGGACAGCGTCATGGTATGCAAATTACCTCATTTGCAGGTGAAAGCTATGCAAATGAGGTAA
This sequence comes from Protopterus annectens, assembly GCF_019279795.1. NCBI lineage: Eukaryota > Metazoa > Chordata > Ceratodontiformes > Protopteridae > Protopterus > Protopterus annectens. Next base: position 482,641,267 of record NC_056734.1, read on the forward strand.
ATTTGCGATCCAGGAAACACTAACCTGTCCGTGGAAGATTAGTGCTATCTGCAGAAATGTACTCCATTGGTAACGGAGTACCATTCTGCAAATAGCTAAACGGAGCTATGACAGCTCCAAATAAAGGATGCATACAGTTGAGGAAGCATGCCAATGGCCAAATATAAGGCCATTGGCATTTATAAATGTTTAAAAATATAAAAATCTAACTTTTTTTTCCCCCGATCTCCGATGTTTAAGCAAAGCGCAGCACTGCGCAAACGTGTGGTGCTTATAAAAACAAGAAAATAATTAAAAAAAAGCCAAAAATAGGCATTTTCACTAAAAAGCTTATTCTGCCATGCAGGTGAATGGCAGGCTGAAGACAACATGGACACTGAGTAGTGATTGCTAAGGGGGGAAGCTCAGTGTCAGAGATGTAACCATGCATTAGTAGGCAATCCTATGCAAATGAAGATAAGGATAGTGAATCCCAATTTTCCCCAGCATGTGAGCCATGTCCCAAGAGTGTAAGAGGAGTAGGTGAGTAGTAGAGTAGAATATAGTTGACATCATGAGTGGGTGTGTCAGACAGGCTGTAAGCTAATTGGAGCACAGTGGCTTATGTTTGTTTTGAGTTGCTCAGAATTGCAAGAGGCGTGCCTACAGTTGTCCTATTTGAAAACCTCAAACCAAAGGTGCACAATGTTAAAAGATAGGAAACTCCTTGCAAACATGCACACAGGGTGTGCGTGTGTGTGTGCGCATTTGTGCTTGTTTGCACAGCACTTTCCCCTGGGCGGAAACAGAAAGGCAAAAGGACGGAAAAGAAGTAGTAGGAAGTTAACCAAGGAGAACTAGCAGAGCTGCAAGGTGAAATATATCAGAATCAGCCAATTACACAGGCAGCAGACTAGCCCAGCCCAGCCCAGCACTTTAAACTCTGCAAACAGCATTCCTCCCTGTTTTTTCTCAAGAACTCTGCAACACTGCAGTATACAAACAGGGAAAGCTTAAAAAGGTTAAGTCAGACAAAATGTTAGGGGCTGCTCTTGCTATCATAAACCAACATGTGCAAGCTGCTGAGGGTGGTGATGTTGTGAATGCTGCTGAGCAACCCACAGTGAGGAGACGGAGAAGAGTGTACAGACCCAGGTTGACCTACCAGGGGCTACATGAGCTGTAGATAGTGGAGCACTATAGGGTGGACAGAGACCTCCTACAGCAAATTGTTGAGCTGTGCCGGCCATGCCTCACACACAGAATCAACAGAGGGGAACCCATCCCAGTGGATACCAAGGTATGTGTTGGCATAAGAATACTAGCTACAGGTACCTTCCAAAGACTAACTGGTGATATGATGGGGATTTCACAGGCATCAACATCCAGGGTACTTCACCAGTTCCTGGATGCTATGTCAGCACATGCCGGTGAGCACATATATTTCCCCAATTCCCATGAGGCATTGGCCAGCAATATGCGTCTTGTCCACTAAACAGCAGAATACCCTGAGGTAGTGGGTGCAATAGACTGCATGCATATATGCATCAAAGCACCACCTGGTGAGCGGGGTAGGGTCTACATCAACTGCAAGGGCTTCCCCTCCATCAACTGCCAGGTCGTGTGCGATGCCCAGGGCATAATAATGAATGTGTGTGCTGGCTGCCCTGGAAGCTATCACGATTCCCACGTCTGGCATCTGATGTGGCTGTACCAGAGATTTGCCAATGGGGACATCCCTGATGGTCACCTGGTGGGGGGTGCTGGATACGCACTTGAGACGTGGCTGATGACACCCATCAGAAATGCACACACACCTGAACAAGAACTCCATAATGAGGCACACGCATAAACAAGAAACATAATTGAGCATGTGTTTGGGATGCTCAAGTCATGGTTCTGGTGCCTGGACACATCTGGTGGAGCCTTGCAGTACTCACCAACTACATGTAACCAAATTGTTATGGTATGTGTCATGCTACACAATATGATCCTGTGGAAACAGCTGCAGCAGGAACAGCATAGGGCAGGGCCAAACAGCCCCCCACCATTGCCAAGGCCTGCACAGGCACAGCATGACTCAGAGGAGGAACAACCTGATCCTACCCCAGTAGGCAGAAGGAGGCGTGCCCAGTATGCCCTGACCTTGGCAAAGAGGCAACGCATAGCACATACACTGACTCAGTAGGAACCCTGGAAATGACACCTCTCTCTGACTCGCACATACAGTAAAAGAGATGCCTAACTTGACACTACCTGTTTTCAAACATGTATAGGGAGTGTACTATGTGTATCCAACAAAGGCAGCCCTGCAGCACCACCTGAGGAACGAGTGCCCTATTTTAAGCAATATAAAGCACTGCTAAGCACATTTTACCAGTATTGAGCATATTTAAATCCAATTGCGTTTAGCTGCGCACTGCGCTAACCAGCGCAACGTTGGGCAATGTTGGGCAAAGTCAGGCAAAGTCGGGCAAAGTTGAGCAAAGTCAGGTAAACATGCTCACACCTGCTTTACTGTTGCTTAACCAGTCAGGTCTGCCCAGCAGGAAAATAAAAAGCTGTGACAGGGCTCGAACCCAGGATACTGTGCACTATAGTCACAGTACTGAACCACTAAGCCATAACAGCATTTCGCTGGCACAGACACAACTTAAGTCACTCACACATACCAGTTGGGGGGGGGTCACATACCTAACAGTCACAGCCAGCAGGACAATTGTAGACAAACGCAAACACAAACAAATGCTGTATCATGCCCTCTGAAAAGGCATATGAGTAACCTCCCCCCAGGCCTATGCAGACAGATAGCAGCAGGCCAGGCAACGTGATGTGGGTTTGGTAGGCTATGAAGTCACAAATTAATATGCGTGTAATTGGAAGCTAAGGTCTGTAGTACTGGTATGCCTCAAGCCAGTATGATAGGTAACAGTACAGACTGAAATGGAGTATCTGACTTAGCAGTGCAGGCCTAGCAAATGTGTATAAGTGTTAGGTGTACCCCTCATCCTATGTACACCCACAGTAACTATCAGGTGTACCCCCAGGGTAGAAATGTACAAATAATAGCTGTCCCCTCTGTATGTAGAAATATTGATAAGTCTATGCAAATTGACTCATGGAAGCCCTGCAGGCACAGCATGCTTCCTGTCGATGTACAACACAAAGGTGAGCCCTGAAGTAAAAACCAACTTGAATCTTCACACACATATATAGTATATATATGCCCATAGTGGGCATGCTCACACACTTAAACAAATTTAGCAAATGTCAGTCAACAACATACTGAAAGGTCATGCTGGGCATGTTCACACACTTAGACCATGTCTGAGTACAGCAGTGGGCCACACATATCTGGCAGTTGCAATTCTTACTCTAGACTCATGTCACTATTCACCAATCCTGTCTTGCACACACAGTGATATGAAAACAGACCAATATAATATAATATATTGGACCCCTGTCATAATCAAACTATGTAATACAAGTACTTAAGTTGTTCAAAGAAAGTGAAAATCCAAAGAAGATCAATAAATCTCCGATCAGTATCATCAAGAAACAATGAGCACTCCTAACATTATCCAAGCCATATTCTGGCAAAAATATTGCCAAAGAGTCCATAGAGAACCATGAAGCTTTCTTTAGCTATGTCATAAATATCAATGTAAAGTCATATATGTTCTGAGTCAGTGCAAAGTGTAAATGAATACATGTACATGAACTGACATTGCTAACATCTTGTCAGACAGGTTCATACATATTTACCCCCCTCTCACTGAAAAAAGGGCCCATTACCATACCTGGAGATTTTGAAAAGCCAGAAATCACATATACAATGGTTAAACAGCTATATCCAAACCTAAACACACGGTGTCTATGGGATGACATGGTGTCCCTGGCTGTGTCACATGTGAACTCCAAAACAAACAGACCCTGCACCTGAACAGTCTGTTGAGACTCACCCTCTGTACAGGATATGAAACTGTTGAATGGGTTACAGCAATGTTTGGCACACTCCACAAGTGTTGGTGCACAACAGACCATGGGAACTATTGTCTTATAAGCCTAATAAGCCTGATCTGCAAGACTATGGAGTCCATCATTATGGAACTCATAAACAGAGGTAGAGGGAGCCTACAAACACCCAACCCTACCCATTTTGGTTTGGTCAGGGGCAGATCATGGTCCCTAAACCTGCTAGACAGTTTTCAAGGCAGTTACCCAGGACATACATCAATGACATGAGCTCCACACAGCCTACGTAGACCTTGAAAAGCCCTTTTCCAACATGCCACACACATGTCGTATCCACAAAATCAACAACCTGTGCATAAACACTTATGTCATCTAATGGATTGCCAACTGGGGCACAGATAGATCCCACAAGGTAAGAATTGTGGTCTCCCTGTTGGACTGTGAGCTGGTAACAACTGCTGTCCCCCATGGCTCAGTCCTGGTACCCCTCCTGTCTGGTGTATACTTTTCAGAAATACAGTCAAACACACGAGGGCTATGGTTAGCAAAGTTTGTGGATGACTGCAAAAAGGTTGTCATAATCGATGTTTGGGACAACTGAGACATCCTTAAAAAGGATCTCAGTCAGACAGATGTGGTGTCACAATTATGGCCTCGAGCTACAGTCATACAAATACCACATAGGTGCCAACACCCTAAATATGGAGGTAATAATAAGGGATCTATGGACACATGTGGATAGTCATCTCTACTTTCAGAAACACATTCACAAAGTGGTTAGTAAATCATGCTATGTGTTCCCACACATTGCCAAGGTCTTTGCATGTAGGTCAAAGGAGGTTCCCTCTACTCTTCAGTCATCAGACCCATCAGAGAGTATCATGGCACACTTGCAATGGATCTGACTAGGCACCTTCAGCAGCTGGAAAGACCACTAAAATACCTCAACAAGAGGATTACTGGCCTCAAACAGTTGCTCCATGCAACATGACTGAAGTTAACTCAATCTGTACTCTGTTGCATACTGTCTACTTAGGCGATCTCTGCCCAACAGACAGGTCCATGTCCAATGCAGAACTGATGTACATGCTCTATCTGAAGTAAACCCAAGCTTACTGTGCCACATGCTCTAGGGATATCATCACCACAACAATAAATAGAACATGTTGGAGGGATACATTACTAACTCACAGACTTCCATTGCTTTGGAACAGGCTCCCAACCTACATTAAGCTGAGTCCATCACTGACACTCTTCAAGAGGAGCCTTGATGAGTGTATGTGAAACTGAACTGTCACACCATGTATCACTTCATCAGCTCTAATACACAGAGGCCTAGGGAACTAACCCCATGTGTGGTGATAGCTGCACACTCTGGCCGTACTAATATATGCCTTCAGGCAGATAGCCTATTACCTACCTATGTACCTATATATATGTAGGGGGAACACAGTTTAATAAGCCAAAGATGGATGGGCAGAGATGTGTGTAAGAGGGTGACCATGACAGGGAGCCATCCAGGACTGTCCCACCCAGCACACATCCCAATGGCACAAAAGACATGAGGTGCACATCTCACCCACTATACATAATAGCCACTAGTATCTGTAAGCATTACTGTGTATGTGGTGCATGTGCCTGCTGTACAACATGACTGGACAATGAAGTACACATCTACCATCTGTAGACATGTACCTGTCACATAGGTTCATAGGTATGTAGTAGACTATCTTCATGAAGGCATATATTAGCCTAGGCAAGTTGTGCAGCTTTCACCACCCCATTGGGTAGTCTCCTAAGCCCTAGTTCTAACAGTTAGTACCCTAAGCCCCTTTCTAGTGGGGTTGCTGATGTGATGCCTGGTGTGAATTGTCTGTTTCCCATCCACTCATCAAGGTTCCTATTGAAGAGTGTCAGCGAGGGGCTCTGTCTGATGTACATTGAGACTCTGTTCCACAGTAAGGCAAGTGTCTGGGATGGTACTCTATCCCACCAGCATATTGTATTCATTGTTGTGATGAGGTTCATATCCCTGGAGTGTGTAGTGCGACTCAATTTTGTTATCCGTAGATGGAACATGTTCAACAGTTATGTCTTGGACATGGCTCTGTATGTTAGGCAGAGTGTGCCTCTGAGTAGGCAGTACGTAATGGAGAACAGATTTAGTTTTACCAGTTGTATTGCATAACACAACTGTTTGAGGCCAGTAATCCTCTTGGTGAGGTACCTCTGTGGTCTCTCCAGCTGCTGGATATGCTTAGTCGAGTACATCCAAAATGGTACATTGTACTCAATGATGGGTCTGATGACTTAAGAGTAGAGGGCCACCACTACCTCTTTTGATCCTGATGCAAACCCTTTGTTGATTAGGTGGGCCACATAGGATTTCCTAATCACTTTGGCAACATGGTTGTCAAAGGAAAGATGACTATTTGCATGTGTACCCAGATCCCTTATTACTTTGTCAGTTTTTAGGGGGTAACACCTATGTGGTAGTTTGTGGGTACTTTGTTTTCCCCAAAGGGGATTACTATGCATTCTTTCACATTGAGCTTGAGGCCATGATTCTGACACCACACATCTGTCTCATAGAGTCCCTTTTGGAGAATATTTGTGTCATCCGGGGAATCTATTATGGCAAACACTTTACAGTTCCCAGCAAAATTAATCAACCACAACCCTCCTGTGTTGGCATGTACTTTTGAGAAGTCTATACCAAACAGGAGGGACCCCAGGACTGAACCCTGGGGGACACCAGTTGTTACCGGTGTAGAGTCTGACATGTAGCCAGCAACTCTTAATTTGTGGGATCTATCTGTGGGCCAGTTTGCAATCCATCTTGTGATGTATGGATTCATGCCCAGGTTGGTGAGTTCATTTATGATGCCTGACTGGGGAATGGTGTCACAGGCCTTAGCGAGGTATAGGTAGGCTGTGTGGAGCTTCTTTCAATCATCTGTAGGCTGGGTAACTGTCTCAAAGAAATCCAACCAGTTTAGGAGGCGTGATCTGCATTTGACAAAGCCAAACTAGGTGTGCTCAACTGTGTGAAGGTTCCCAATGTCTTTATTGTTGACTTCCATTATGATTGGCTCCATTGCCTTGCAGATCAGACTTGTCAGGCTCATAGAGCGTGAATGCCAAGGGTCTTTTGTGGCCCCACCCCTGTGGAGTGGGAAGAACATTGCTGTGCAACATTCTATGGGTACCTATCCTGTAGAGAGGATGTAGAGAGAGGTTTAGGTATCCTTGATGAATATGGATACATCCCCACCCTATGTGCTATAATCCAGGTTCTGATGCTGGAAGGTATGGAATGAGTAGTATCCTGGTAGTGCTGATGTGCTCTCTGGAGCTTTGAACTAGGTTTCTGTTACTGCACAGATATCAATATTCTCCATACTGAGAAGTGTTTCGAGTGTGTGCATTTGAAGACTGAGACTTCTGGCAATGAGTAGCATTTAGCTCACTTTGTGGTTATTTGTGTTGGTTACGGGGTTTGGTTTGTCCTGAGTGACCAGTGTTCCACACCTGAAGTCAACACCTCATTGGTCCGTTCCGACCATAAGCTAATTACCCTACATATCCACATTCTGCTCCCACCCCCTATTAAGGAAACCATGTTAAAAAATTTCTTCAAAGCCAACTTCATGCTTCTTAAGACAGAAGTGGTGAACTTCATGACACCCATGCAGATGGACAATACAGTTACGACTACTGAATCCTACACAATCGCACTTTATAAGCACTTACATGAGTTCATGGATTGTGCTATCCCAAACAGAACCAAGACACTATCCTCCAAGAAAAGGAAGCCAATATGGTGGTCCCCTGCCATAAACAAACTGTACAACAGAAGGAAGAAACTGTTGCAAAAGAGGGTAAAATCCCATGAGTGGAGGAGCTCCCTGGTCAGCCTCAGTAAGAAGCTGCGATCCCTGATAAAACCCTCCAAAGCTAGTTATGAAAACAAAATTGCCACTGATTCTAAAGACAACCACAAAGTATTCTATAGCTATGTCAAGAATTTCAATGGCAACACTCAGATCTGCTCTGAGTTACAGCACAATGGCACTAGATATACAGACCCAACTGATATTTCCAACATCCTGGCAGATAGGTTCAGTGCTAACTTTACCCCGCTCTCACCCATGAAAGAGCACATCTCTATACCAGAAGAATGCAAAGTTCCTGTCATCACGGCTGCACAGGTAAAAACCACACTCTCCAAAGCCAGGAACACAGCATCCATGGGACCAGACAACATCCCAGGTTGTGTTCTACACAAACTACAGAATGAACTGGCACCACACCTAAGTACCATGTTCAATCATAGCCTCACCTCAGGCTTTGCACCTGCTGAATGGCGCACAGTGACGGTTATCCCACTACACAAGGGGGGGAGCCACCATGGACCCCGGGAACTAGCGCCCCATTAGCCTGATGAGCCTGGTCTGCAAGGCCATGGAACGTATCATCATGGAACTTATAAACAAAGACATTGTTAATCTCCAAACTCTGGATCCCAACCAGTTTGAGTTTGTAAAAGGCAGATCATGTCTTCTAAACCTAATAGACTTCTTTGAAGCAGTCACCAAAGCCGTAGACAAGGGTAAGGTGGTTCACACAGCCTATCTAGATCTTGTCAAGGCTTTCCACACCATCCCCCACTCTGGAATTATAGATAAACTCACTAAACCAGGTATAAATCCCTATGTCACAAGATGGGTTGCCAACTGGCTCACTGACAGAACCCACACTGTGAAAGTATCAGACTCCAAATCCAACTTCAGACCAGTGACAAGTGGAGTACCACAGGGTTCAGTCCTGTGTCCTGTCCTGTTTGGTATCTACTTCCCTGAAGTACAGGCTAACACAGAAGGTCTTTGGCTAATAAAGTTTGCAGATGACTGCAAACAGGGAGCCATAATCGAAACTACTAATGATGTGGACATCCTACAAAAGGGCCTCACTGAGACAGATGCCTGGTGTCAAAGCCATGGCCTCAAGCTCATTGCCAAAAAAGTGCATTGTCATCCCCTTTGGTAAAAACTCTGTACCCATGAACTACAACATAGGGGGTAGTATACTTAACACCGAAAGTGTGATAACAGACCTTGGGACACAGGTGGACAGTAGTCTCTCCTTTGATAATCACATCGCCACAGTAGTCAGGAAATCCTTCTATGTGGTAAACCTCATTACAAAAGGTTTCTCATGCAGAAAAAAAAAGGTCATTGTTCCCCTCTACTCATCACTCATTAGATCCATTATAGAGTACAACGCCCCTTTTGGTATGTACTTCACAAGACATCTATAACAACTGGAAAGGCTACAGAAATACCTCACAAAGAGGATTACCAGCCTCAAACACATGCCCTACACAGACTGACTCAAAAAACTCCAGCTTTACTCTGTCACATATCGCCTACTCAGAGGTGATCTCTGCCTAACATACAAAGCTATACCAAACCCAGAGTTGTTGGACATGCTCCACTTAAAGAAATGCCAATCCCTCCGAGCTACACGCTCTAGGGACTTAAACCTTGTCGCCACAATAAACAGAACATGCCGAAGGGACAGATTCCTGTCCCAGAGACTTCCCATACTCCAGAATAAACTACCTATCTATATCAAACAAAGCTCCTCATTAGCACTCTTCAAGAAAAATCTTGATGATTGGATGGGAAATAGGAAATTCATCCCGGGGATCACTTCTTTGTCTCTGCTCAACAATGGCACGGGAAAATAAATTTCTTGGCTGGCAAAAGCCAGGGTACCTTTTTGGCTGGGCTTGTATAGGCCCCAGGGCCGATAGCCTAGTACCTACCTATGAACCTATGAACCTTTGAGCCTTGCCTAAAAAAGGTAATACGGGGACAGCAAGAGCCTTGGCCAGTATTCATAAGCATAGGGGTGTGCAAACCATCTATAGCGAAGCAGCGAGGCTTGTCTATCATGTCATCACAGAGACTGGATCCCCTTTGAATGACACCAGAAGCTCAGCCAATTGTTGAAGTTTATCATCTTTATGTTATATTGCAGTATCATGTAGGTAAAGGTAAGATGCTACTCAAGGTCAGGGTCATACCAGCCTGGGCTACATGATCATAGAGCTACTATATATCTCTTGTCATGTTGTCCTGGGAGGTATGTCTCAGATCATTCACACTGACATTTACAAAGAGCACGTCATATATGTACCTGTTCTGAAGTGATGTAAGTACTTGTGTTATGTGGCGGATCATAGCATCTGACAGACAACCGACAGTAACCTTCCCCTTGTCCAGCCGAGTGAGTGGAACATCTGTGTGCCTGACTATGAAGTCACCTATTATTAGTGTGTTGGGTATGTTGTTTTGCCTTAGGGCCTGTTGTGAGGCACACTGCTTTGGTGTATTATGTGTTTTCTGGTGTGTGCTTGGAGGTGCATGTTGCTTGCTTGTCTGCTTAGGAGGGCACTCTCTCTTTTTCAGATTAATTTTTGTATTCTCCGAGTATGGTAATGTGTATTTATGTGTGTGTTTTGCTGGTTCTTATATTGTAGGCCTATGTGAAACTGTTGGTGTTGTGGTTGTATGACCCTACTCCTCTTGACTGTATTGCCCAGTATTGGGTTGACAGAGCTTAGCCACTGGTTTGACCCTGTGTGTGCCAGCATGTGGTGCATCAACCCATATATGATATGGTCATGGCCTATGCATGCAATACACTCACAATACACCTAGTATGATAAGCCTGCTGAGGTTAGCAAATGTGAAAAAACATTTGGGCAAACTGTCAGCAAGTAATGTCTGCATTGCACCCTGTAACTCCATATTGCTTGCTGAAGTGTAAAGACGTACTTAGCTTGGATTAAGAACCCCACACTTGCCATCTGTGTGTGTGTGTGTGTGTGTGTGTGTGTGTGTGTGTGTGTGTGTGTGTGTGTGTGTGTGTGTGTGTGTGTGTGTGTGTGTGTCTGTGTGTGTCTGTCTGTCTCTTCCTGGAGAGCAACCTTTTTGGAGACTACTCACACCCCTTAAAAGTGGTATACTCATCTTTGTCAAGTCTGATGATGTCACCATCCTACAAATATACCTGTGGAAAGGTGAAATCCCAGTAATGTGTATAGTGTGTTGTGTAAATGTGTACTGCTGTAGTATCATAATATCATTAGGTAGGGGTTTGAATCCTGCACTTGCCAACTGTGTGTGTGTGTCTCCCTGGGGAGGAGCAACCTTTTTGGAGAATACTCACACCCCTTAAAAGTGGTATACTCATCTTTGTCAAGTCTGATGATGTCACTATCCTACAAATGTACCTGTGGAAAAGAGAAATCCCAGTAATGTGTATAGTGCATTGTGTAAATGTGTACTGCTATAGTATCATCATGTAGCTAGGTAGGGATTTGAATCCTGCATTTGCTAACTGTGGGTGTGTGTATGTCTCCCTGGGAAGGAGCAACATTTTTTGGGAATACTCACACTCCTTAAAAGTGGTATACTCATCTTTGTCAAGTCTGATGATGTCACCATCCTACAAATATACCTGTGGAAAGGCCAACTCCCAGTAATGTGTACAGTGTGTCATGTAAATGTGTACTGCTATTATAGGTTCATAGGTTCATAGATTAGTACTAGGCTAACTGCCCTTGCGGGCCATTTTAAGCCTAGCCAATTATCCCCTGTGAGATTCAAACCCTGTACCTTGTGTTTGTAAGGCAAACACCTTAACCATTAGGCCACTCTCCCAACTATCATAATGTAGTTAGGTAGGAGTTTGAATCCTGTACTTGCCAACTGTGCGTGTGAGTGTGTGTGTGTGTGTGTGTGTGTGTGTGTGTGTGTGTGTGTCTCCCTGGAGAGGAGCAACCTCTTTGGAGAATACTCACACCCCTTAAAAGTGGTATACTCATCTTTGTCAAGTCTGATGATGTCACCATCCTACAAATATACCTGTGGAAAGGAAAAATCACAATAATGTGTATAGCGCATAGTGTAAATGCATACTGCTGTAGTATCATAATGTAATTAGGTAGGGGTTTGAATCCTGCATTTGCCAACTGTGTGTGTCTGTCTTTCTGGGGAGGAGCAACCTCTTTGGAGAATACTCACACCCCTTAAAAGTGGTATACTCATCTTTGTCAAGTCTGATGATGTTACCATCCTACAAATATACCTGTGAAAAGAAAAAATTTGAGTAATGTGTATAGCACGTCATGTAAATGCGTACTGCTGTAGTATCATAATGTACTTAGGAAGGAGTTTGAATCTCGCACTTGTTGACTGTGTGTGTGTGTTCGAGGTGTGTGACACCGTTGGTCAATGTGGAGTGGGTTTTGATTTTTCTAGTGTATGACATATCACAATGACAACTGTATGTGCATTACACATGTAAGGTAGCTGTGGGGCAAAGCCATATACATACATGTGACCTCAATTATTTCATAGGTGGGTACTCTGTTTTCTCCATGAACGCATCTGTTATCTTTGCCAGAGCGTGCTGGCGCTTTCCAGACCTTAGGTCACTTCTGTATGCTAGTGACAAGCTTATTCACTGCAGTGATCCCTGGGCTACAGTTTCTGTTTCACATCCACTCATCACGGTTTCTATTGAAGAGTGTGAGTGAGGGTTTATGCTTGAGGTATATTTGAATCCTGTTCCAAAGCAAGCAAAGTCTGGCAAAGATGACTACTCATTACAGGTGTGCAATAACCTCTGTGGATCTGCATGCAAACCCATTATTGCTTATGTGCTCCACAGAGAGATTTCCAAAACCCTTTGGTAATGTGATTATCAAAGGAGAGATGACTAAACACATGGCTCTATGTATACATTAGTACCTGTTCCACATTTTGGGGGCTACTACCTATGTTGTATTCTGGGGATACTTTGTTTTCTAAAAGTGGATAACTGTGCTTTGTTTGGCTTATAGCTTTACAGCATGAGTTTGACACCAGGTATCTGTCTCTATGATACCCTTTTGGAGGATGTGTGTGTCATCTGGAGAATAAAGTATAGCCCACAGTATGCATTTTCATCAAACGTGGGCAGACATACCCCTACTGTGTTTGCCTGTACCTAAGAAAGCTATATGCCAAACAGGAGTGGGTCCAGGACTGAGTGCAGGTGAATATCACTTGTTACTGGCATATAATTGTACATGGAGGCTGCAAATGTTACTGTGTCCTACATCTGTGCGTCAGTTGTCAATCTATCATCTAACAATCGTTTATGGCCAGGCTGTTGAGGTTATGTATAATACCAGAATGTGGGATGGGTATGAATTGCTGGTGAGCTATAGCTTGGCTGTGTGGACCTCCCCTCCCTCACCTATAGCCTTGTTAACTGGCTTGAAGTCTACTAGGTGTAGCAGCCATGATCGGGCCTTTAGAGAACCTAAGTGGGTATGGTGCAGTGTTTGCAGGTTCATAATGACTCTGTTAATGAGTTCCATAATGCTAAGCTCCATAGCCTTCCAGCTAACATTTGTCTGGCTTATAGGGAGAGAGTTTCCAGGATCTGTTGTAGTTCTACCCTTAATCAATTTATGTTAACATTTGCACTGGGTGTGACAAGGGTGGACAGGTTTAGGAATAAGTATATTAGAGGGTCAGTCCAGGTTTGAAGGTTAGTAGACCAAGCCAGATAGGCAGGATTAAGTTGGTTTGTACATGTGCTGAGGAGGGAATGCAGAGTATATTGTGAAATAGATGCTAAGGATGAAGCTGCCAGGTAACAGGAAAAGAGGAATGCCTAAGATGAGGTTTATGGCTGTGGTGAGAGAGGACATGCAGGTGGATGGTGTGACAGTGCAAGATGCAGAGGGCAGGAAGAAATGGAAACAGATGATCTACTGTGGTGACCCCTCATTGGAGCATCCGAAAGGAGAAGAAGAAGACATTGTAGCTCAACCTTTGTGGACTGTGACACCATTACCGTGCATCATTCCACAAGTATGTAACCTGTATAGAGGCTGCATCTGGACAGAATATTTAGGTGAGTGGTGACTTCATATGTCAGCTTGTGTATGACACGGCCAGGGACACTGTCCCGTACCATTGCCACTGTGGTTTGGACTTTGGTAAAGAGATGTTTTAACTAGAGTGTCTGAATCATCAGGTTTTACATTCTTCAGGTCTGGAAATGTGGCCCTTGTGTAATAGCAGGGTGGTGAAATCCACATTCAAACTGTCTGACAAGAAATTGGTAATGTCAGTCAGATAAGTGTACTTTGTGACCATTTACATTAATTGTGACCCAATCTGAGATTTCCCCTGTAGATTAAACACAACACTAAAGAAAGCTTTAGTGTTGTCTTTGGAATCCTTGCCATTTTGTATTTTGAAGCTTGCCTTGTATGTTTATTGAGGGATTGTGTTTTCCCAATGATACTGACCAGAGAGGTTATCCCTTCTTGGTATGTAACTCTTTTTTGGTACAACTTCACACCTTCTATTATATATTTAGTTTATGGCAGGGGTCCATGAGACTAATGCACTTTTACTGTATAAGTGAGAATTTCTTGTGTTTGTGATAGCACGGTCCATGCAACCCAGTAGGTGAACAGTGTGCATTACTAAAGGATTATGTAGCTGGGACAGTGTTAACCTTAGTAATGCAAACCAATGACAGATAGCAGCAATAGCATCACCCACAGCACAGTGTCAACCTGTGTCATACACACACATGCGTACTCAAGTTCCAAAATGTGTGTAGTACAATGCATACTGGCCACCAATAGAAACTATGGAGTGTTAACACTGGCCAATACAGGGCATATCACTCTGTACATGTGTCCAATATGCATGTACATGCAGACAGTGCACCTCCACCATGTTCACAAATGGACACCTGCAAACCTGTGTTGCACACAGCCCACACTTACTGTCCACTGTATAACACATGCTGACACAACTACACACATCAGCCAAGTGGCACATGGACAAACAAAACACAATTGGAATAAACACTGGTGAAAACAATACAACATTGCTAATTACAGCTTTAATGCATCATGCCTGGTCAGCTACACCTTCAAGGATATCGTTACACTTTACTGCTGACAACATGCTACACATCCAACCATTGCTATACTTTATTAAAGTCACCCTGTGTATCAGCACAATGTTAGCCTGTTCCTGCATCAATGTTACAGATGACAGGAGGTGGCACAGGTTTCATCATATGCACAGGGTGTGTTGTTGGTTTGCCAGAGGCCTACACTGAGCCATACAATCGACATGTGTGTGTGAGTGTGTGTGTGTGAGGGCCATGACTACTGTTATGGACCAATGTTGATGTCATGTGTGCGGGTATGTGTTTGCCTTAGGTTTCTGGTTTACTGTCCCTCAGCTAAGGGCAATGGTGATGATGGAGTACAGGCAGTATGACTGTGTGCATGGATGGGGTGGAGACTTGTGTACTGTCAATTGGTGGCCCAACAACAGACCCTGACAAACCTGCCTGTGCCTCAAGACACCTATCCTCATCATCACGGTCTGTCTCAGTGACATCAGGTTCCCTGCTGTACTGAACCAGCCCCACCTTGTCACCTGTGAGAGAAAAACAGGAAACACACTTTAAGACCTGAATGTGACTTCAGACCACATGCACACATGCGCACACGTGCACACACGAACACATGCACACATGCACACATGCACGCATGCGCGCATGCGCACATGCGCACATGCACACATGCACACATGCGCAGATGCACACACACAAAACTACACTCCTCCCTAAAGCAGACACACACAATACCAGCAATCACAGAACATACACAATAGTAGGTGATGGTGGGGTACAGTATCACAAGCAAAACAGTCATATCACACATGTCAGCATGCAGGACATGTGTTGCTCAACAGCATGCAGTGCAAGTGTAGTAAGTCCTTGTTACTAACAGTATATATGGCTTTGATGCATGTGTTTTGTTATTAGGTGATGGCCCTCCCCCTGGAATACAATGCATACATGAACACAACATTGCTGTGCAGGTATTCATAACTCTGTAATGTACTGTGCACCATAACTCACAGGTGTACATACCATTGCTGGATGTGTATGTGTGTCAGATAGGTATCCAATGCTGATTACAGCCTCTGTGTCTTTAGCAAATAATTGTGGACAAATTTTTAGCACATGCATGATGAGTATTCACACAACATTATCAGTGGTGCATGGATAATTGATGGAATACCATTCGGCCACATACCCAATGTATGGTACTTATGGTGAGTGTAGATCATATTGTGGACATGCCAGTCTCATCCATGACATTGCATGCTAAAACACAACTGCATATTTAAACACTACACATACCCAATATGTGTCATATGACCTAGCCACTCAATAGCATCACAAGACATATATGTGTCAGTTGTGCAAATGGTGATTGGTATGCATACTGTTTAGAGGTGCATATGTGTGCACACACGCAACATTAAGGTGCATAGCAATGAAAGCTATGTGTAGTACTGTGGTTACAATAACTGGATGGGGTATAGTACCATAGGCCATCATCATGAAGCATCAGGTGGTCACTCAAGGCTACAAATGTTTCACAAACCAGCACTAATCATGCTGTGCCGAAACTGTACTACCTTGGTTAAATTCACCATTTCACAACCAGTTGTTATGTGAGTTTGTAAGAAGGCCAATAAGGAGCATTCCCTGACATGAATGTGTAGTGTGTTGCAGAGTGTTTAAATGCCCCATGATAGGCCTCTACACCTCAGGTATATTATGTGTAATGTGTGGATGAGATTTTGGATACTGGAGTGTGTCTTTACAGAGGGTTTGGGAATCCTTTATGTGTAGCATGTTAAAATGCTCTGTGTATGACATAGATGTGTATGTTATGTGCATGTTGAGTATCAGCTGTGCCTATCCAATGGTCACTACAGTCTAGCCACATTTGTTTGAGATGGTCTGAGTATTGCATGTGTTTGTGGCAGCTAATCACATTAGTGAGATGTGCGTGCTCTTACACCAAACATGCACAGCATGCATTATGGGTAGGTGTGTTACATGTGTACATGGCCTACACCTTAACTATGACATGCACTTTTTATTTACAATAATAAATGTAGAACACACTCAACAGCATTTGTCCGCTGCCTTGATGTCACCCCAGGGGGACCTACATAGAGATGAGACAGTTTGTTAGTGGCCACAACTGTGGCATTGCTACTGTGTATTTGCAATCTTACAGTACAACAGTTTACATTCATAGGGCTACAGATTATATTCCAAATGATCAGTATTGCACAACAACAGGCTCCACATCTTTGAATGACACACTTCACATCTCACATATGCATGATCTACCAATACAAATAACAGTAGTCTACAAATATGCCATGTTACCTGCATGCTCCATGTGTGCTTGCTGGGTGGCTCCAACCTGCATCATGGTGTATGTCTGCTGCTGTTGTTGTTGGGCAGGTGCCACCAGGCTCAGGAGCAGCTCCTCCACTCTGGTGTGGGGGGTTGGATATTAACACCACCTCCTGTTGCAAGCCATTGTCTACACACATCAGCAACATGCTGATGGACATGTCTGAGAGGTATCCACTTGTCAGTGTAGAAATGTACTCACCCCTCAAAATGCTACCCCAAGATACATGGAAAGATGTACTTTCTTTTCAACTGTTACAATTAACTGCCATACAAAGCTAGTTATTGAGATGTATTCCTTTGGCACAAGAATTGTTTGAGAACTGCTATACTGTGAATATTCATTTACTCAGTTCTAAACAGTTTGTGCTTTTTTAGTGTTGACATTAGCACAAGCTGCTCAGAAAAACTGGACACATTTCAGTACTGTGAGTATGCTTACCTACATCCTTGGTAGACCCTGCACACACAGGTATGTTCTACATTTGGATAGGGTTGCAGAATTACAGAGAGCATAAGTACTACTGTGTGGATTTTATCTTGCTGGACTTACAGGGTTGCTGTGTACATGTTAGTTTATCAAAGCAAGTAGTCTGTCTGCGTAACTCCCAACTGTGGACCTATCCACATGATAGCCAGAGAATAGCCTGTAATTTTTTGTCTGTGCACCACACAGGTCTTTTCAGCAATAGATCAATGACATTCTTACAGTTGTTTGCTGCCAGTACATGACTACATCCATTTGTATTTCAGTGTTGTATTCCTACATAAGGGTATGCTTCCGAAACTCCTTCCAAAGCTATTTGCACAGTGTGTAACAGCAGAAAGGCTGATATGTCTCTGTGTTTCTGCTTCTGCCAGACCTATTAACCAATCAAGTACATATTTGAACAGACTCAGGGAAAAGTCAAGAAAAAGTCAGGGATAACCAGGGACACCTTTAAAATATTAGTGCCATTAAGTTGAGACATTGAGAGAATCAGAGCATATGAATTAATACACCTTTTCTGAAGTAAAAGAAGTGTCTAACTCTTAATTATTGTCATTATTCATTAAGTTTAATTCACCACCTTTCTGGCCAAAGTCAGTAGTTTTCGGAGGGATTCAGAGGGACAGAGCTAAAATTTGTGTCAAAATCAGGGACATCCCTGAAAATTAGGGACAGTTGGGAGGTATGGCCTCAGCCCTAAACAGATATGCCAGTGTTTGTTCTGCTGTGATACTGTGTGGTTGTAAAGTGATGGTGTAACGTTATTTCCTGCTAGAATGGCTGCTTCTCTTATCACAGTCATGTAATGTAATCCCACAACAACTGTTGGTAAACATCCACAGAACAAGTTGTGTGGTATGGTATTCCTATTTTTCCTTTACATTCACTCATTCTGATGCATGATATATTTATTTAAGCACCAACTTGATGTATATCTACCGTGGCTTAGTGGTACTTCATGTTGTGTAGTGTGTGCAAGGTCCGGGGTTCGAGACCAGAGGTGTTTTATTTTGCTCCTGAGCAGAACAAGGGCCCTCGCATACAGAGTGACTAATGCACTTTTAAGCAGTTGTAAGTGGGTTTGTGCATTGCTGAGCACTGCTTAGTTAAGTGCAAACAAGTGCAAACCTGTGCAAACCCACTAACTACTGCTTAATAGTGCTTACTCCCGCTCACCCCCACGCTCATTTCTTTGAAAGAAAAGAAAAATGGGGAGATAGGAAAGTGGTGAAAAAGGGGCACAAAGAGGGAAACACAGTATAGAAAATAGCTCGGGATGTGCAGGACAGGTGTAGGGAAGGTCCATAGCTGCCCATTTTTTTCAACAGCAACAGCTGTGCATATGCAATAAATTTGGAGATAGATATGAAACCTTCAACCCCTGAAAGAGGGGTGAGGACAACAAAGTATGTTGTAATGCTAATTAAATAACATTTCATGTGTCCAGTGGACATATGTGCAAAATGGGAAGCTATGTATGGGGCATAATTTTTTTTTTTGGGAGCAGATTGCCCTTTTTTTTTCACGTGAGAGTGGAATGTGGGGTAGGGGAAGTAGGTATATTTGGGGAGGTAGGTTGGGGAGGTAAACAGACAAGACAAACAAGATACATACAGGTGCAGTATATGACACGTGGTGGGTGAACACCTTTGACGGGGGGATGTTTGGAAATCGCAAGCCCATGAGCCCCCAGATGGAAACAGGGGGACTGAGGTCCCCACCCATGGGCAGTCACCACTGCACCTTCACGGCCCAGAGGGTGGCTGTGCTGGGGGTTGTGTAGGAGGGGCAGGCTGACCTGGGAGTTGTGCCACTCAGGCCTCAAGCTGGTGTAGAGGTTCTGCAACAGAACGTTTAATCTCTCTACCACCACAGCCCAGACCGTTCAAAGGGTGATAGATGCCCCACCTCTGTCCACGCTTGCACGGGGGGGGGGGTGAGCTCATCCCCTGCAGCGCTTCAACCCAAAGGTGGCACAGGGCCAACAGAGGAGGAGGTCCCAGGCTGGGCACCAGATCTGTTGGTGCCAGGTGCCATAGCCAGCTGAGGTGGGACAGGTGGGTCCTCTGGGACCGACCTTCCCATACAAACTATGTTTTGGAGAGTTTAATAAAGATATGGGTCAGTAACAGTCAACAGCATTCACAATTAGTTATAACAGCATGCAGAAGTATTCCCATTAACCCAACACACCAGATTTTCAACAGTTGAAAATCAAGCATAACACATGCATATATAGAACAATAGTGGACATTACAACAGCATACAGGTTTAATCAATGGCAAGAGCCCACCAATATTGTGGTATTTTAACAGGGCACATACATAGAAATAAATGCAAATATTTATAAATCAATAGGACATATGTCCCAACAAATGTTTTGAGATTAGACATACCGACTGAGGCGTGGAATTGCATTTTTTATGCACATACAGTAGGGTGGAAAAAGATAGCTCAATTAACAACTTATATATCCTTCTAGTTTTCACTACATTCCTATTAAGTGCAGTTATATGTCTCTTACATGTATTATTACACTACCCAATGTCCTTATATTGTGCAATTGGATTTTGCTATACCATTATATACATGAGCTGTATCTTACATACAAACTGTCCAAGATGCAGAAGTTACTGCAACATATTCTGAGAGTTGCTCACACACACTACTGCTAAGATGGTACACTGACAGCTCTACTTTCATATAATTATCTAGATATGTTCAGGTGAAAGTATCAGTTATATGTTAACAACTCCCTACAGTTCTGGCAGCACACTGACATTTCTGGGGAACACAATACCAAGCTACTCATGTGCCAGATTAACCTGTACATGCTGGGCATGAACCAACAGTTGAGGGCTGTAAATATGCATAAAAGCTACTGGCACGCTGTTCATCCACGTTATATGGGCCTACCCAAGTGTGGGTTGACACTGCTTAATACAACACTACTATTTGTAGAATGCAACAGTACAACAACATATCAAAGAAAATGACACAGACGCACTCCAGGAATTATACATTTATTAAAGGATTATTACACCTTTATTTATTGCTTTAAAACACTTTTTGAAGGCTCTCTCATTTATTTTATATAACAGTACATGCAGAATAATTACTAACCTGCCTGATGACGCAGCCTTATAGGTTCATAAGTTGGTACTAGGCTATTGGCCCTAAGGCCTATGCAAGCCTAGCCATAACAATTCCCTGGAAATTTTTTCCGCAATATTTACTTTTCTGGGCCCCTGTCTAGCAGGGCGACTGACATGATCCCCGGGGTGAATTTCCTATCTGCCATCTAATCATCAAGGTTTCTTTTAAAGAGGGCCAATGAGGCGCTCTGCTTGACATGTATGGGCAGTCTATTCCAGAGTATGGGGAGTCTCTGGGTCAGAAACCTATCCCTCCAGCATGTTTTATTCATTGTGATGATAAGGTTTAGATCCCTGGAGCGTGTGGCTCTGAGGGACTGGGATTTCTTTAAGTGGAGCATGTCCAACAGCTCAGGGTTTGACATGGCCTTGTATGTTAAGCAGAGATCGCCTCTGAGTAGACAATATGCCACAGAGTACAGCTGGAGTTTTCTTAGACGGTCAGCATATGGCATCTGCATTAGGACTGTGATTCTTTTAATGAGGTATTTCTGTGGCCTTTCCAGCTGTTGCAGATGTCTTGTAAGGTACATACCAAATGGGGCATTATACTCTATAATGGGTCTAATGAGGGATGAGTACAGTGGGACAATGACCTCCTTTTTTCTGGATGAAAAACCCTTAGTGATAAGGTGTGCCACACAGAAGGATTTCCTGACTGTTGTGGCAATGTGGTTATCGAAAGTGAGACCACTGTCCACTTGTGTCCCTAAGTCTCTCATCACACTTTCAATGTTTAGTGTCCTGCCACCTATGTGGTAGTTCACGGGTACATGTTTTTTTCCAAAGGGGATAACTATACATTTTTTGGCATTAAGCTTGAGCCCATGGCTCTGGCACCAGGCATCTGTTTCTGTAAGGCCCTTTTGTAGAATATCCACATCATTTGGGGATTCAATAATGGCTCCCAGTTTGCAGTCATCTGCAAACTTTGTTAGCCAGAGTCCATTAGTGTTGGCCTGTACTTCAGAGAAGTAGATGCCAAACAAGAGTGGTCCCAGGACTGAACCCTGAGGTATTCCACTTGTCACTTGTCTGGAGCTGGATTTGGAGTGGACTACTTTTACAGTCTGGGTTCTGTCAGTAAGCCAGTTGGCAACCCATCGAGTGATGTAGGGATTTATGCCCAGCTTAGTAAGTTTATCTATGATTCCAGAGTGGGGGATGGTGTCAAAGGACTTGGCGAGGTCCAGATAGGCTGTGTGGACCGCCTTACCCTCGTCCACAGCTCTGGAGACTGATTCGAAGAAGTCAATCAGATTCAGGAGACAAGATCGGCCCTTCAGAAACCCAAACTGGGTGGGGTCCAGTGTTTGAAGGTTGCCAATGTCTTTGTTTATAAGTTCAATGATAATGTGTTCCATGCCCTTGCAGATCAGGCTTGTCAGACTGATGGGACGGTAGTTCCCGGGATCCAAGGCAGATCCTCCCTTGTGGAGTGGGATAACTGTAGCTGTGTGCCACTCAGTGGGCACGAAGCCTGAGGTGAGGCTATGATTAAACATGACACTTAGGTGGGGTGCCAGTTCATTTTGTAGTTCATGTAGTACACAACCTGGGATGTCATCTGGTCCCATGGATGCTGTATTCTTAGCTTTGGACAATGCTGTTTCTATCTGTGTAGCTGTGATTATCAGAATTTGGCAATCTTTTGGTATTGAGATGGGCCCTTTAGGGGGTGAGAGGGGGTGAAATTGGCACTAAATCGATCTGCCAGGATATTGGCAATATCCTTGGGATCAGTATATTTAATGCCATTCTGTTGTAGCTCAGAGCAGATCTGAGCATTGCCATTTAGATTCTTGACATAACTATAGAATGCCTTGTGGTTGTCTTTGGAATCTTTGGCAATTTTATTTTCGTAACTAGCTTTTGAGGATTTTATGAGGGATCTCAGCTTCTTACTGAGGCTGGTGAGGGAGTTTTTTGCATCCTGGGATTTTCCTCTTTTCTGCAACAGTTTCTTCCTTCTTTTGTATAGTTTGTTTATAGCAGGGGACCACCAGATTGACTTCCTTTTCTTGGAGAAGAGCATCTTGGTTCTATTTGGGATGGCACGATTCATGCACGAGTGTATGTGCTCGTACAGTGCCTTAGTGTAGGATTCTGCAGTCGAACTTCCAGATCCCTTCTGCGTGGGTGTTGTGAAGTTTGTCACTTCTGACTTCAGTAGCATGAAGTTGGATTTGGAGAAGTTTTTTACGGAGGTTTCCTTACTGGGGGGTGGGATGTGGATGTCAAGGGTGATTTGCTTATGGTCAGACCTGACCAATGAGGCGGTGACCACTGGTGTGGAGCATCTATCCCCCATGTTGGTAATGACCAGGTCTAGGATGTTGAAGCCCCTGGTGGGACAATGGATTAGCTGATCCAGGACATTGGAATTTATGAATTCCAAGAACCTTTGGGAAAAGGAGTTGGTACCCGAGTAGTTTTCCCAATTAATGGCAGGGTAGTTGAAATCACCGAGTATTAGGATGTTTGGTCGTATCTTAATATTTTCCAGTATGTTTAGAAAGGTGTAGTGAGAATCTTGGGGTATGGTGGAGGATCTGTAGCAAGTTACAATTTGGATTTCAGTCCTACCTAGTGTTAATTGCACCTGGAGAATTTCAGATGCATTGTGTTGGGCAACTAGCCTGGAGGTGTGAATATCCTTGGTGAATATGGACACTCCTCCACCTTTAGTGTTTCGGTCTTGGTTTTGTGGCCAAAAAGTGTGGTAAGAATTGCAGCCTGGTATTGCAGGGGTGCTCCCTGGAGCCTTGAACGAGGTCTCAGTCACTGCACAGATATCGATGTTCTCCATTTTTAGGAGTGCCTCGAGAGAGTGCATTTTGAGGTTTAGACTTCTAGCATTGAGTAGCATTACCTTCAGATTTTTCATGCTTGTATCTGTTATGGTGGTGGTTTTATTCTTTGAACTTTGCCTAAAAAGGCACTATAGGGGTGGCAAGAGCTTTAGCCAGTAACCTGAATCCCAGGGGTGACAGGTGCAGACCTTCTCTGGCAAAGCATCATGGTTTGTCGATCATGTCTTCCCAGGCAGACAAATACTGGATCCCCTTTGAATGACACCAGAAGCTTAGCCAATTGTTGAAGACAATTATTTTGCCCTTATACTGTGGTATCATTCTGGGTGAAGGCAGGATGCTACTCAGGGCTAGGGTCATAGCTGCCTGGGTCACATTTGCAGCCTATCTTCATGGGCTTGCTGGTTCATAGCCCGGACACCTGCAGCTGTGAAGTAAATGCTGTGATATTGAGACATACCTATCCATAGTATAGACAAGCATAGCAATTCTTAACTACTTAATACAATGGCTACTTACTCAGTACGGTGGCATTAGGCATCACACGGGATTCCTGGATCCACTGGTCAAGTTGATTCTCCCTACGTCGCTTCAGGTCAGAATAATGGTGCCTGACCTGCTCACCAGTCCAAGGAACACCAGTGGCACTGGTGAGATCATGGGCAAGACTGTTCCAGGCCTCTGTTTTATACCTGGTACTGGCCCTGTAGGAGTCTTTCCTCATGATTGTGGACAAGGAGCCAAACCATTACTTTGGACTCTTCAATGCCCCAGCGTTGTGCTCTAAATTGAGTGCTTTCTCCAACACTGGCCATGCTGACTGCAAAAGGAAGCTACAACCAGTTATAGCAAGTATTCCCATATGTGTAGCTTAAGTATGCCTCATTTCCTGCACTTATTTGTGATTGGCCACTTTTGGAAAAACTCAGCTGTAGGCACACCTGCTTAGCTGATGTTGGCAATGTTTAAAATTCCTTTGATAGATATGTGTCTGTTGAAATTGCATGTTTATAAAATGCTGTCATGGCTTAGTGGCTAAGTACTACTGTAACTATAGTGCACAGTATCCTGAGTTCGAGCCCTGTCACTGCTTTTTATTTTCCTACTGGGCAGACCTGACTGGTTAAGGTACATTAAAGGAGGTGTGGCCGTGTTTAACCGACTTTGCTCAACTTTGCCTGACTTTGCCCAGTGTTGCTCAACATTGCTCAATGTTGCTTGACGTTGCGCTGGTTAGTGCGGTGCGCAGCTACGTGCAAATACGTTGTGATTGCGCTGGTTAGCGCGGTGCGCAGCTATACACAATTGGATTTAAATATGCTTAATACTGGTAAAATGTGCTTAGCAGTACTTTATATTGCTTAAAATAGGTACTCATGCCTCAGAATGCATAACCATTTCACCTTCATATATATATAATTTATTCACTACTGCATTTAACATTTCAATGCTTTTTACAAAACTTATACATAAAAAATGTCAGGAAATATTTTTGTATAGAGATTTCCAACAGAAAATGGAACATGCAGTAGTGGGACTCAAACTGGGAATGCCTCCTCTTTGTGCAAAGGCTCTAACCACTATGCTATCACTATTTTGCTTAATTTGCATATATTTTTCTTATTATCCTCTTCTGGTGTCTAAGCTGCTAACTGTAGCTAAGCAATGGGCAAACCCTCGCAAACACATGCAAATACGGGCAGCTATATCGGATGAAATAAAAAAAAATAAAAAACTCTTTATTTTTAATTTTGTCAGTTGTTTAACATATGGGGGAGTATAGTGTTATATTGTGCACATGTGAGTGGACTCGCTCATGTAACTCGAAATTGCAGTATTTCTTCATTGCAGGGGAGTGGATTTTTGGACTGCTCGGCAGTCCGACACGCCCCCTACACTCGTCCACGCTCCGTGTAAGCTTTACAGTTGAGGCAGCGCACCCTTATTAATATGCATGGCACGCTGCCATCATACTCTTAGACTGGCACTTCTGTGTAAGACTAATCTAGTCTTACACGGAAGATTAGTAAATCCAGGGGAATGATTGTATATCAGATTATATGTGGTGTATAATGTTTGCAACTGAAAATATGTCTGCATGGTTTGTTTTCACTTATATAGATGTATGAATGCCAATGTCATAAGTGATAATTCAATAAAGATGTTTTCTGCTTAGAAAAAGAGCAATATATGTGGTATATAATGTTTGTAAATGTGAACTTGTTAATATGACTGGATTACTTCACACAAATGTAAGTTTGTGTATGTCACAAGTGATAATTCAATTAAAAAAAAAGGTTGTCCCTTTATTTGCAGGTAAGTGTGAAAAGCAACAGCTTTATATTCATATATTTTTCACCTAAAAGAATGCTACATGCGACACAAAGCACACCTAGTTGTCTACTCTTTACTTACAGGACCCAATTCTTGGTTACCTTCTTATACTCTTAAATTCTTATGCATGTGATCCTCTAGCCACCAGACGTTTTTAAATTTTTCTCAAAAATCAAATGTTCTTCTCTGTCATCTGGTAACTGGATAGTCTGCATTAATGGTCAAAACTCTCAGAGTGCAATCGTTATGTAATCATGTACTTCTGATGCCAGATTGTGTGATATCCTAACTTCTTTATGTATTGTGTGACATTCTTATCTCATACTGTTTATCCTCTAGAATCTGCTACTGTGTTTTATGTAGCTTTTTTCCAACCATTACTTTACCTAAGATGTAGTCCCTATCTTAGATCCAGTCCCTAACAATACAAAACCACTAATTATTCACTGCACTGAAAAGATCCTTATGAAATACAACCCTCCCCACCTTCCTTTTCCTTTCTAAATGACTTTTCCTTAAGTTACACCCCATTGAGCCTGTCTGTGACCCTTACCACTATATATGAACAGCAAGAACTGAAAACACTTTTTGCTTATACATCATGTGCAAAGTTTATTCTATAAAACAACCCAGTCTTTCATTGTGTTTGTTTGCTCCTTCCATCTTTTATATGGAAACAACCTATATGACTTTTGGTATACTATGCTATTTAGAACCCATACCTTTCATTGCAATTAACATAACATTTAAATACCAAATAGCACATAACACTTCCCACATCTATTAGGACTGTGGTATATTACTTAAAAACACAGGTTTAAAAGCTGAAAGTAGAAGTGGGACAAGCATAAGCATATTATTATACAGCCAGATTCAATAAAGCCTACACAGTCTGTTTACACTGTGTGTTCATTAAAGCATGACGTGAATATGGTAGCTCACCATTTTAGATTTAGTAAGCAGATGTACATGGTGTATAGAGCCATGCACCACTGCTCAAACAAGGTAAACACTGTGGCATGCAAAGTACAACATAAGCAGCTGAATTATATGCTAATCAACCAATCCAAGATGGAGGAGCTACTTAACAAGCTATAAAGCAACCATGTAAACTCAGTGCTGGTTTTCCCTGTGAATTCCAAAATGTATTGTAATATAGGCACGGAAAGGAGTCTACTCAGAAACAATGATAGAGGCTGCTGTTGCTTTAATTCCAATTTCAGGCCAATAGCAATTTTATCACCTCCCTGCAGAATATTAGAAAAATGTGTGTAGAAACAAATCCTAGATTACCTATTACAAGAAAACCTTCTCAAACCAATACAACATGGCTTTTGCCCAAAACATAGCACATCCGCTGCCCTTATATCCTTTATCAGCACCATCTCTCTGGCTAGAGATAGTAACAAACTAGTGTCTTACCTATTCCCCATCTCTCTAAAGCATTCAACACCATTTCCCATCCCCTGTTGTTGGCCAAACTCTCTGATCTTAATTTTTCTACTTCACTATATCTTGGTTTTGTAGTTACCTCAGCGACTGCCAGCAATCTGTAAAATGGCTATCTATACGATCCCCTGCTCTTTCTATCAAGATGGGTGTTCCCCAAGAATCCATTCTTGGTCCTTTACTCTTTAACATTTTTACTACTCTACTCTATACTTCCTGTCCACAGTCTTCACTTGTGCAGTATGCAGATAACGCCACAGTCATCACCATTGCTGATATCCTCTTCGACCTAAACACCATTACCCAAAAATCCTTCACATCCATTGAAAACTGGATTTCAATGAATCAGTTAATCCTAAATCCCAGAAAGACTAAACTATTGGTTTTTCATACAAAAATCTGCAATCACATCAAATCTACTTTCCCTATCTCTTCTCTCAACAACACACCCATCACAGTTGAATCCAGCAGTAAACTTCTTGGAGTCATAGTAGATGAGCAACTCAAATTTGACCTCCATGTTCACAACTGCATCAAAAAAAAAAAAAAACACCTAAAACTTGGTCTTCTTTACAGAAATAAAAAAGTCTGTCTAATAAAGCCAAAATCTCTCTCTCCTATGCCTATCTTTTCCCTCGCTTATTATATGACTCACAAATCCTCACCAATCTTCAGAACTCTCTCTTAACAAAATTAGAAACTACCTACAATAAAGATGCCAGATTCACATCAAATAAAATCTGGGGGGGTAATCAAATCAAAATGGGGGGTAGCCATGGGCACCCCCTGTGCAAATAGTTACGCTAACCTTGTAGTCCACCATTGGGAGCTTAACCATTTGTTTAAACATGTAGATTATAACAAAATAAGAATGTATAAGAGGTTTGTCGATGATGTCCTTTTTATATGGGAGGGCACAGAAGTAGAATGTCTGAATTTCATCACAGATTTAGAAACCACTACTACATTCTTAAGGTTTACAGCTGAAATATCTCCATATCAGGCACATTTTTTGGATCTAAAGTTGGAACTGAATGGCAATAGGATTGTCACTTCATTATATAGAAAACCCACCTGGAGGAACACACTTTTACGTTTTGAGAGTATGCACCCCAGGTTTACTTTTAAAGGGATAATTTTAAGTCAAATGTATAGAATATGCAGATTATGTAGTGATAGGAATACTCTATATCTAGAACTTACTAATTTGGAAGGTCTATTTAAAGACAGGGGCTATCCCCCTAAGTTAATAAATGAGTGTAAGCAGGAGGTCATTTTGAAAGTGTTGGATGAGACAGATGATATTGGTTCAGTTGGGAATGTTTCTTCATTTCATATGATGAAAAAGGATAAGTTCACTGATAGATTGAGTTACGTCACTAAATACACCAGTGATGTTGTTAATCTTAACAAAATCATCAGTAGAAATTGGAACGTTTTGATCATGGATCCGTTCACCAGGACAATTGTGGGTGATTACCCTAGGTTCAGCTATAAGACCTGTCATAACCTGAAACAAACCTTATGCTTAGAACAGACTTTTTCATTAAATTATAGTCTGAGTGATTCACATGGAACTTTTCCATGTGGACACTGTCACATGTGTCCATATATATCCAAGAACGTATGTTTTTCACATCCTGATGGCCTTTTCACTTTTACACCTAGATTTTACAGTGATTGTAACAGCACAAACCTTATTTATTTAGCAATGTGTGACCTCTGTGAAGTCTTTTATGTAGGTCTCAGGAAGAGGAGACTTCGTGATAGAGTCTATAACCATTGCTATGATATCAAGAAAGGACATGAAAGTAATGCCTTAGCCAAACATATAGTTGAATACAATACACATAGGTTTAGTTTCATGGTCCTGGAGTTACTGGCAATTAGCAATAGGGAAGGAGATAACATGAATCAGTTGGCAGTTAAGGAACTCAAATGGATACTCACATTGAAAGCGCATATACATCCTGGTATTAATCAGTTTGTATCTGTCAAACCAGTTCTTAATAATAGAAAGTTATGAAGTTGTTATATACTTCATGACATTTGGTCTGAGGTTCCTTTCATGCTTCCAGCGCCTTTGCTCTTCCCTATATGTGGATTGAGCATAGGTGGTTTAAATTTAAACTTCTTTAACAAAATATTTGTTTCGTGTATCAGTTACACGTTCCCGTTATACACAGTACATTCTCCAGCACATTTGCCTGTGCTTCATTAGACCTGGTTTAGTTGTTATAGGCACTCGTGCTGTTCTCTCTTTTTTGTACATACATCTTGGATATAGCTTTTACATTTTTTTCAAGTCATCAACATTTTAGTCTCAGCTCCAGCTCCTGATGCAATGTGTTCCATGACCCTGTTGATCTTGCTGGTCATGTTTCAGGCCGCTTTTGCATTTCAGTTGCTGGTTCCATCCCTCTACTTTACTGTGAGGTTCAGTCCCTCGCCTGATTTTTATACGTCCTCTTCATACCCATTTTGGATACGTAAACCATGTGTCCTTTGTGGACCATGATTTTGCTAGTAGCTATATACTAACATATATAGTGCTCCTTGCATTCAGTTCTTATAGGGGCATATTTTGCTTGACTGAAACTGGTAACCCCTTTTTGAGCTAAGTTTTCTTGGCTCTATATGCGTCCAACTTAGTTGCTATATGCACACATGGGGGTTTAAATACATGGGGGTTTAGTAATGTTTAATGCAGGGCAGTTAATCCTCGTTATTTTTAGTCCCTTTTTACATATATTATAGATTTTTTGTAGCGTTTTTATTGATTTTATTTTAGTGGTCACAGTACGTTAACGGCATATCACTCAGTAATGTGTGCTTATTGCCTGGATTGTGATAAGCTCAGGAATACATTTCTGTACTTCAGTAGAGCTCAATGGGTTCCAGATAGGGTCTGTTACATGAGCGCATGTCCGTATAGGTGGAGCATTCTGTTTCTAAAAAATAGTTATTGCTCCTGGTTTATTTTTCAATACCCTATCCTGACGTTATAATTGAGTTGTCAGGTTGACTCGGAGTTAGTCTAGACGTTGAAGTCTGGATTTATTTGTAATTTGATGGCATTATGTCAACAGAGAACTGTCTTCATGAATAAACTGACAGACATGTGTTCTACTATCTTCCGTGTTTGTAAACAGTACAGGTGAGAAAAGCTGTCGATCACATCTGAACTGCTGTCCGTTCAATTGTACCTTCTATATATGTTGGGTTAACTTTGATTGCGGGACAGTTCTTTGTAAAATACATTTGCATTCTTGCAATGTTGTTTTAGGGACTCTTTGTGACTACAGAGTGCTTTTAGAACTAGATGGTAATCAAGTTCTAGTAGCATTTCTAAACTGGAAAATGGTCTGTATCATATGTAAATGTGATTACGCCGCATTTTGCTTTGACTGTGATTTTTTATATTACCACATAGTGTTGTGAGCTCATTACTCTGGTCAGCACATGCAGCTATACAATGAAAGGTTTTGCTGATCTGTTTAATGCCGTTTGGTAACGGCGTTTTCGTTTTAGTTTGTTGTTGTTTTTAGACTGTTTTAACACTGCTTCTTTAAGCAGAACTAGGAGGGAATGTTAATGTGCTAATAATTAACCAATTATTGTTTAATTATTTGGTTTGAGCGCCAAATGTTTTTGTATATAAGCTTGTTTGTTTTAATGCTTTATTACACCTGAAGAAGCGTAGTATAGCTACGTGAAAGCGCTTGTGTTCCTGTTTTCAATAAAGAAGATTTTACACAGAGTAAGAACTTTCGTGTGGTGACTCCAGTGGATCTTGTATTACTATCAAATGAAATCTATAAATCTCACCACTGTCTTTCCCCCAGCAGCTTGAATTGGCTAGAATTTCCCCACCAGCTACTTTTCTCGCAGCTTCCGGTAATTCATTCCATCCTGTATCTGCCTTCCTTCTGTCCCAACATCTCCTTACTTGTCTCCCTCAACACCCCTTCCCAGGACTCTCCAAAGCATTGACCAAAATCTACTTTAAATCTACAAACCTAAAAGCAAAATAGCACAAAACCATTATGGCTACTCCCCTGCCCTCTCTTGGAACAAACTCCCCCCTGGATATTAGAAATATTAAACAACTGAAAAAAGTCTAAACTGCCACCAAAAACATCCTAAGAAACACCTGGACCTGCCACTGCACATGCCCTCCTTAACTGTCTATCCTGACCTCCTCAGCATTCTACCTCCCCTTTTTTTCTCTTAAATTCCATATTCTGCAAAGCTGTCTTCTAAATACCTTAAACTACTCTAATATTTATAACTAAAAGCATTTGTAAACTAAATAACCAGTAGCTAAATGCTTGCCAATATTCTTTCATATTCTATGCTACTACATAGTGACTTCCTTAATGAAGGTGTTCCTGACAAAAAGTGTACAATTTTTTATATAGCCCTGGCGCCTCTACAATATTAATGGGAAACTTTGTTCTAACTTTTAATGCCATAGTGACTTCCTTAAAGAAGGTGCTCCTGAGAAGATTGTATAACTTTGTATATAGCCTTGGTGCCTTTACAATATTAATGGTAAACTTTGTACTGACTTTATTTAATG
Source organism: Protopterus annectens (assembly GCF_019279795.1). Taxonomy (NCBI): domain Eukaryota; kingdom Metazoa; phylum Chordata; order Ceratodontiformes; family Protopteridae; genus Protopterus; species Protopterus annectens. Next base: position 482,673,430 of record NC_056734.1, read on the forward strand.
CTGTATTGTACTTTGCATGCATGTAAGCTGTGGACCTAACAGTATTAATTGTCAACTACAAACTACCTTTTAATACTGTACTATACTTTGCATATATGCTAACTGTGAAGCTTTTCTCCCTGGGCCTCTGCTGAAAAAGGGCTATCAGCTCTGTTGGACTAACTTGGTCAACAAATGTCAAATAAATAAATAGATGAATAATAAATAATTAATGTATATGTGCAACAGGCTGAACTCTGTGCTGCTGCTGCTAATAAACCAAGGCCAAGTAGAAGCGTTTTCAGACCCCAGGTAACATATCACAACCTACATGATGTGAAAATTGTAGAGCACTAGAGGGTGGATAGAGGCACACTACAGGAGCTCTGCAACCTCTGTCATCCTCAACAAAGAGCCAGGGTAAACCAAGTCATGGCTCTGTAGCAGACTCCCTGGTACCCATCTGATCACAGCCCACTGCAGCTGCTTTCCTCTGTGCAGATGAGATCATGTCAGTGGCTCCATGATGCTCTTGCTCATATGTCCTGCCGTGGCCACCTATGGCATTAACATTGTTGACAATCTGCCTCCAAATCTACATTCTGTGTGACATATCTCCCTGTCCCCTTTCAAACAGGAAGGCACCATGTTGCCTAAAAGCATAAACAATAACCTGATTTTCAGCATCAGTGGAGCACGATCTTCAAGGATTGAGACACCTGGGTAGCATAGTCCTAGGTGTCCTAAAAGACAACAGAAGGATAATACGCATAAGTATCACATAACTACAAAATAACTGTTCTCAGATAAAGCAGAAAAGGTAGCATCTCAGTATTACCCATTGGAGATACATAGAACATTCTGGAAATTAGAAATATGAACAACAGGTTGGATGCAAAAAAAAGGAGAGTAATAATAGCAACATATCCTTATTTGTGCCTTAACAGAAATGCAGCTTTGCTCCCCCCACCATAAATAACAGGCAAATGACACATTTTGCTAACAAACCATCTTTGAAATGCTAAAAGTGCTATCAAATTAACTGTCCCTGAAACATGTCTACAGATTTAACACAGAACATTCCAGTTTAAGGTATTGCCAATCACATATACCTGTGAAATGCCTATTCAAACATGCCCATGGCATCAGTACACTTTTAACTAATGCATACAGATAAAAGTGTAAAAGCCATTGCTTCATATTTTTCTTAATTAGATTACAGTATATGCAGTATGTAGCTGACAAAATGCAAGCATGCCTTCTCAAATTAAGTAATCCTCTGTGCAAATATGCCCCAAAGTAATAGCCTCTTTTTTGTGTTCTCCACATAAACAAGTCTCCTCACCTTCAGTTTTGCTAGCTACACTGTTGCCCTTTTATGGTGTAGATTTAGGGCCATTAGCATAGTGAAGAGGCAAATCAGGTGTGAACTTGTTTGAATTGCTGAATCCCAAATATTTGGCTCTGTGTAACAGATGTAAACATAGTGCAGGCACTTACTCAGTGTTTGTTTTAATAGGCTGTAACTGTGAATAATTACTGGCTGGGAGAAGAAAAACACAACAGCACTGCAGGTTACCCTACATCCAGTGGGTATGTCAGGTTAGACTTACAAAGTGTTAGATGTAAGGTTGGAAATGTAAATAAGTAGCACACAATTCACAGGTTCTGTTCATTAACATCCAACCTCCCCATCATTTGTTGGCAACTGGATATGATATTCTTGCCATTTAATATCTTCACACATTTTAAGGCCAATGATATAAAATGGCTTACAGACTGCATGTCTCAGATTACTGGTCAGATAAGAGAAGAATGACCAAGAAACACAGGTAAGACAGAGCTGTATATTTGCAAACAACAGTCATAACTGGTTGTGTGATCACTTAGTGCACTACATCCAAAAATAATAAATGTACAAGTAACAGTTGTATGGTTTCATATTACTGTAGACGATGCTGCAGTTTGTTGTATGCAGAATGATTTCTGTTCCTTGCTGCAATGCTATCTTTGTGGTAAAGAGGGATATGGCACCCTTCCTGTATTCTGAAGGTTCAATGGAGTGAGAGTACTCAGACCTATGTAGTAATATCTCATGTCTGCAATATTTTATAGTCTGTATGTCAAAGATTGCTTTTTCTAATTTCAAATATTTGTACCTTTTTTATTTTCTTTTGGGGGGATGGCAGTATTTGCGTGATGTGCCACTTAGCGTACTGATGTGAAATGGTGAAAAATGAATGTCTGGTTTGTCTGTGCTTATCTCATTTGCGCGAAGTATGTCAGTGCGCAAACTAGACAACTGGTCCACCCAGGAAGCAGACAAAACACCTGCAGACAGGACTCAGACAGCCAATAATTGAAACTGGATACATTCAATTAATTCTGTTGAGCACTGTACAAACCCACTAAGTGGGGTTGTGCAGCAGTTAACAGGGACTGAAAAAATGATTAGTAAGTTAGGAAATGTCATGTAACTAGTCTTGTGGCAGCAGGTGTAAGTGTAGGGCTGGAGTACAGATGATCCTGGCTTCTAGTACATGGTCTACAACCTTTTTTGTTACTGTCCTGACAATGCAGTTAATAGCAATTAACTAAAAAATAGACAAGTGTTATTTCAACATTCTTGTGGCAACAGGTATACATGTAGGACTGCTATACACTTGGTCCTGCGTTCTAATACAGGATATTTCATACACTTTTACTGTTGCTCCATTTCCCATTATATTCAATCTCACTTATAACACTTTAGATAGTGGATCTGATATGAATTATATGTATGAGGCATGAGACACCATTATTGTGTTTTCAGATGTATGAGTGAGGGTATACTGTGTACTATATTTCTGTAATTCTGCTATCTGGACTTGCATGGCTTTCACAATTACCTAAGACACATACACAACTGCATCTATACCCAATAACCTTGTCAGGTCACCTATATACATGTATAACAGCGCAAACTGTCACCTGTATTTATGTATGGTTCCTAACTATCTCTTAGCAGCATTTCTTTTGTGGCAAAGATGGAAAATCAACACTGTGGAAGAAAATGTTTTGTCCCTTATGCATACATTTGAATCATATAGTGTAAAAAATCAATGTTTTCAGTGTATAAACGTAAAAACAAATGTGTCAGATCATTACATTTATGCCCCAAATGCATGTCTTCAAACCTAACTCACCTAACAATTACCTTCCAATTTCCAATATATATTTTCAGGCTACATCAGTGGACACCCCTCAAACTAAGAACAAGTGTCAGATTAACCTTCCAGTTTCAATTATTTAATTTGTTCCTGATTTGCGCTGTTGCACTCCAGTTAACATCATGCAAATGTGATTGCTGTCTTTGCACAGGTTTGCGCATTATCAGTATATGTGATATGTGGAATTGGTGGGAAAGCATCAATTTGTATTGCTCTAGTTCAGTTGGTAGACATGGCTAACATTAGAGAGGATGGAGCCATGTTTATGGCACAGAGGCGGGCTGTCCAGTAGTCCAGGATATTTATTGGACTCCTGATAAAGCACCACAGCCAAAGGCTTCTGCAGAGGGACTATTCTGGCAGTACAAGTCTGAGGCATGGAATAGTTTGGCCCAGAATGTATCCAGTGCCACTGGTATTGCAAACACTGGAGAGCAATGTAGGCATCATTTTAATGACCTACATAGGAGAAAAGAGGACACTCTCAACCATTGGTTGGAGGAGTGTGAGACTGCAGACATCCCACAGCTGTGTTAGTATGACATTAAGAGAGCACTTGTAAGACTTAGAAAGGTAAATATAGGCAAGACTGGTGTGCATAATATTCTTCTATTCTTTTCTTTTCTTTCTTCAGCTGCCACTTAGTGTGAGTTCAATTGGCAAGCTCATGTGACTCAATTGGAGAGACTGTGGGAAGAAAGGGGTGTGTATGCAGCAGAAGAAAAGTTTTAATGTAGCATTAAACATTAAAGATAGCATTTTTTGTCTTTTATAGAGTTGTATCAAATTGCTCATGCATTTCCCAACTGTAAAAGCAAGTATGCATGCATTAGTCTGTAGCACACACCAGTTATAAGAGTCCAATATTAGACTGTAGTCAAAGGTTGTAGATTCAGATACCACAATTTACAACTATACAATACTGTTATTTCTTCAATAATATTAACATAAAATTAAAAACTCTATACCAGCGGCACAAATGCCTTGCTGTAAATGTAATCTGCATAACTGGAACACTCGTGTGCAAATTAATGCACATTTCAAGGATTACTTTTAGCAATCTGTAGTATATTGTGTGTCTGTTAGGACATATACTTAAATGTAATACTTCAGATAAAAGAGATGTATAATTGTATTAATAGACTGTATGTCACATATAATGGTGTTAATTTTATCTCTTTTTTTTCTCTCACCTTAACTCTTATCTTTCTTTTTTTATTTTCCATTATGTGTCATCAAAATGTCTCCATGTCATCCATGTGTACCACATCACTAAATGCTACACAGCACAGTGAGGTAGGCCATCTCCAGTGGATCAGCCTGCCCCAACTCCACCAGCTCCAGCGCCAATGCCCAGCACGTCTGGGAGCCACCCTGGCAGCATTGCCTCTGCTGCCCCTGCACTATTTGTGCCCTCAGTTAGTACTGCCTCAGAAGCTGGTGCAGTGCTACCTTCTGGGAGCAGTGGCAGAGGTGGTGATTTCATCACCCACAGTGAGTTGCCAGGAATGTTGTGTAGGGTTGTGCGTCACACTATTGGTGTACACCTACACCGGATAGAGAGACTGCTCTCCCCCATGGTCAGTAGGAAGATAAGGAGACGTAAAGCACACCAGCCACCAGTTTGAAAAGCAATTTGAACTATGGCCATTCGATGAATGATTTTTTGAAGTTATATGCATTTGGCAATGTTACGTTTTAATGTTTTACATTTGATATTTAGTGGTTCATGGATATTTCTTTTCAGCAGCCAAACATAGACCACACAGATGACATACACATCCTGTGTCAAAACAGCTGCCTGAAGGACTACTGATTGTGGACTCCAACTGTGATATTTGTATAATACAGATAGTATCAACACACATCAAAGATTGCTGCCACAGCTATGACAATACTTGTAATGACAAGAAAACATGGGGGATTTGTTACATCAAGAAAACAAACACACAATCCAAGTATAATGTGGACATCACACCATATAATCAGACCAATAGGTATGTTACCTGTGTCCTGTGGGAGATGGTAAGTGGAACATTCACCAGCATGTGGTCACAGTGCTGACTACTCCCTTGTATATAACACAAGTAATGACTGTGAAGGACATCCACATCATAGGCCATAATACCGCCATAGCTCCCAGCTTTCAACACACCAATAACTGAGTACAATGTACCCTTCTTCATGTACCTCCCTACACATCTTCCACTGATGTGTAACTGAAGTGTACCACCTTTGTCACAGTCAGCTGTCATACAGCTTATTGGCCATACCTAGGTATTCTTTTTGCGGCATAAACATTACTGTCTGATGGTGCAGAATCCCCATCAAGTTGTTACACCAGAAGAATGTGTGCTACCTGTTCTGGTGATGCACACAGTACATACATAGGTGTTTGACAACATTAATGACATGGATGACATTCGTGACAGTGTGGATTGAGCTCTCTCTCTCTCTCTCTCTATATATATATATATATATATATATATATATATATATATGCCATACACACCTGTCAAATAGCCTGTATTGCTCATAATGTTACATACAGGTATGGCAGTGTCCCTCCTGATATCTCCAGCAGATGTTACGGTGCCAGGACATTGTGTGTGATTACCCTCATAGACTGTGGAGATATCATTATACTTGTACAAGTGTGTGCAGAATCCTCTCTGATCACTCTAAATCACATATGTTATGTCAGAGGCATGGGATTACTAGTGGTATTATTCTGATATTGTCCATGATTGTGGTTGCTTCTTTTAATATTGTCCATGAGCCTTTACCTGTGTCCCATTTCCTGGAGACCTCTGTTGAGATTACACTCATATTCAGGCAAATCTGTTTGCACACCTTCAGAATATGCACCCTACTCCAAGTGTATGTCAGATCCCTGATAGATATCCTCTGCATTATTCATGTAAGGATGATTATTCACACAGACATCCTCCCCATTGTTATGTCATTATGTCACATTGTGTGACAGTCACATAATATATTTTCACTGTGCATTCCCTACTGTACCATATCAATATGTAATTGTTGTTGCTGGCTAAACCATTTTCCATTAAAATGCCAAGAAATGCATAACAGTATCCTTTGGGAAGTCATCCACCCCTGTTAACTATCATATTGACAACATACCCCTTAGACTTGACCCAGTCGTCGAGTACTTAGGGACACACATACATAGTAATCTAGCATTTGACCATAATGTGTCTACAGTGGTGAGGAAACCATTCCATGTTGCACAACTTATAAACAAAGGTATAACATCTAAGTCCAAGGAAGTCATTGTTCCACTGTATTCGGCATTCATCAGTCCAGTCATTGAGTACAATGCCCCCTTTGGTATGCACCTAACCAGGTATATCCAACATTTGGAATGTCCACAGAGGTTCCTCACTAAAACAATACAGGGTGTAAGTAAAATGTCCTATGCTAACCACCTCAAGGCCCTATCCCTGTATTCTGTCTCTTACAAGCTTTTGAGAGGAGATCTATGCCTGACATACAGGGCATTATCAGACCCCACTCTGATGGACCTCCAGCATATCCACAAAACAAACAGTACCAGAATTACCCATTCTAAAGACTTAAACCTTGCCTGTGATATAAATAGGACCTGCTGGAGAGATAGGTATATATCCCAGAGACTACCCCGTCTATGGAACAGGCTCCTCATCCATGTGAAGCAGAGTTCTTCCCTAACCCAATTCAAGTACAACTTGGACAATTGAATGGGAAACTGGAAATTCATCCCTGGATTGGCACCTATGTCACTAATAAACACAGGTAACCTGTAAATAGTTCATCTTCTAGGCCCATCTTTATACTTATCAAGAGTGTCAGAACTTGTCAAAGATTTGGGATGCATGGGTAGGCTTAAAAAGGCTCTTGTGGTCGTTAGCCTAGTAAACACCTTTGAACCTATGCCCTCATCTGCTGTTCATTAGGCTGTTTCACCTGTCCTGTTTCCCTGTGTTCATTCCTACAATTCATCTCTGTGTCCCTATTCAATACACACATTTCCCCTGAGTGTTTATTTTACATGGCAGTCCATGTCCCATTACAGATCATTTACACAACTTCAGTACAAAATGCCAGTATTGGGATTTCACAATACTCTGCACTGTAGATACACTGTCCTGTACTGTGTTTGGACCATATACTTAACATTCATACCTCTCAACTGTCCATATTTTCACAGAATGTCCAGATGTGTTCCTTATCAAATTTGTGTCTTTCTGCCATAGACTGGGATGATCTCAGGACTGATGTGACTCAATATTATATACATTTGAGTTTCATACTTAAAATCCTTCAGAATGTGTATCTTAACACAACCCCTGGTTATTCTAGCACATTTCTATACGGAAAATATGTCACATATGTCCCTGTTTCTTGGTCATTTTCCCCCCATTATGTTGGCCTTTGTCCAGATGCCTTGCACTAAGAGATTGAGAGCTGTCTGTGAAGCCCTGGTGATCATTGTGGCATTCCATGCAAAAACCGAGGACCGTCAGTGCTCTGATTTTAACAGGAGTGCTATCCATGTTTGCATACATGGCTTCCTGGCTGGCAACACTGTTGCCAGTGACAAAACCTTGATTATTTACATTTAAATGTGGTGTGCAACATGAATATGCAATTAGTGGTGCTACTCACCAAGCATCACCACACACACATGTAAACTCCATGTAGACTTTGCCCAAAGCCACATGGAGTTTACTGAAACCCAGGGACAATGTAAAATCTGTAGACTTTCATGACTGACATTAGAAAAATCGAGCTCAATAGGTAATTTATTTTTGCTTCTGAAAAATGGATATGTAACATGTGAGTCATCTTTCTTTAATTTCCTGGTACCACCAGTACGTTGGTCATATAATCTAGTTTCCTACATACTTTTCAGCTTCAGAATCATTTGTGAATGGGGGTGCTTCAGAAAATCATTGGAAGGGGTAAGCCAAGTCTGAAAATAGGTAAATCACCCCAAAACAGGTACAATTAAGGGGTCTATTAGAACGTGATTACTTATTGAAGATGTTTATAGAATTCGATTATTGATATATTTGATTATCAATGACTCGATTTCTAGTTTTATTATGGGTGTATTATTTACACTTGTCATATGAAATGGGGCATTACTAAAATGCTCCATTTTCAATATGCAGGCCTACCCACTCAAAAAAAATTAACTGAAACAAAATGCAAATTGCTGGCCTGTGCACTGCTCCACAGTTTGTAGTTCCTTGTCAGTGACTAAGTGTGCATTAAGATTCTTCTGAGACATTCATCTTGGGGGAGTTTGTAATAATATTTTGGAGTTATGTAGTTTGCTTGAGGGTAGTTTCTTCAAATCCGCCATTATTGTAATGAGAATACTAAGATCCAGTTTCTGTTAACTGGGATGTGATAATTGTTTTGTAGTGTTTGCCACAGTGTTTTAGTTCACTGCTATTCTATGCTGAAATTGTTCTCATATTTTTGATGTTTACATTTTGCGGGATACTTTCAGTCTCAGGAAAACCTTTGTGTTTTGAACTGCAGATATAGTTAAGTTTGCTGCTTTTTCCAGCAAAATGATAAAGAGCAGGTGTGGGAACAGAGATTATCTTGTCCAGTGCTTGCCTTTTCCCTTCAGCAGTATGATCACAGAGTTATTATATTTAATTAAGGGTATATAAGTGGAGGGGAAAAGCATGCTTCTTTAGGTTTGTGGTAGTCAATTTTGATTAACCAAGATTTGTGGATACAGCATTAGTACATTCCTCATAATGACACAAGTCTGTATTTATGCCTGCATCAGTGTAAGATATCTTTTTTATTTACTTTAGGGTCATTCCGTTGGCTTTCTTTTAATATGCCTTTCTGAGGGAGTCAAAATTAGCAAAAATATAATCCTGCTGCTGCTACTATGAAATAGGATTCCAAAGATGTTTACTTGGTGTAGTCTCTGTTCTCCGTCTTTCAGTACCACGTTACCTGTAAAGTATCCTTCCTTCTAATATTGTTTTTTCGGTGTCTAATGTTTGGTTGTTCTCTCAATAAGATCATTTTAGACTACAATTCAATAACTGTTTTTATGTAACCTACAGAAATGTTTTTCATCCAACACAAAACTTCCATGTACAGGATAGGTACTTCACATTACGTTTAAATGTATCATAAACAAAGACATACCAGTTCCATCTGCTAAAATACCATTTTCTAAACAGAAATATATTTTATTGTGTGTGTGTGTGTGTGTGTGTGTGTGTGTGTGTGTGTGTGTGTGTGTGTGTGTGTTGGCTATTGTCATAAATTGACACAGCATTGGGAACTCACTTTCCTATGCAAGCTGTTACACTGCACACTTTGAAGAGCTCTCTGAATCTGACTGCAGACCTTATTATTTATCATATTCCGAAATGAGGCAAAGTTCTGCTTATGTACACTGAGACATTACAACTGCTGAACAAGGACACAATTTGTACATGTCCCATAACCTGTACTTTAATTGAAAACCCTTGGTATAGCA